>NC_069141.1:8892500-9192500 GCF_943734755.1 Anopheles moucheti | reverse complement strand
CAATTTGTGTTCGGTTGTTGGAAAGCTTTTTGTTGTTGTTGTGCTATGTGTCCTGCCCTGTCCTCTTGCGCTGCTCACGCTCCGTCGAGTCCTCCTCTAACGGGTGGCCTTATTCGGGGCAAAACGAATGCACAGCAACACCAACCGCAAGCACTTTTTTTTTGGTTTGGTCCCTGCCCGACTCGACCGACTGCAGTAAAAGTTCACAGCCTGACTGTGATGCGCCAGGGATTTTTTGCTTTGGCTTTTGTTTTTGGTGAGCAGCGTTGTATTGGGATTTTGGGGTTTTTTTTTTCATTCGACGCTTATGCTCCGCTGGCGTTGTCCTTTTGCAGCCTTTTGGTGCCGGTGGTAATGCATCCTGCGCGGGTAATGGGCGATGCAGCGTTATTGTTGCTGCGTATCAGCGTGTGTGAATCCACCAAGGAGTTGTGGATGGTTTGTCGCTGGTATCTCGGCAGGCCATGGAAAATGTGCAATATCTCATGGTGCACCTTGATGTACGTGAAGATGAAGCGGAGTTGCCGTTACATGAAATCCAGCAGAACCGTTGGCCAATTGCCAATCGGGGAACCTTCTTTTCTCGCTCTCGCCATTCGATCGGTCGTCCGAATCGAAGATTGAAATATTATTTATCCCCCCCCAGTACGCATTGATGAAGCAACATCGCTTCGTCACATCTCGTCCCCAGAGTGTGCGAGATGCATTCGATGTTCCAGTGTGCGGTGATCGTATGATTCCTCGGCAAGAATCGCCGGTGCGAATACTACAGTAATTAAAGCCGATGGTGAACCGGGGGTGGGTTGGATGAGGATAACTGCATGTTCGCCGCCCTCGCCAACGGCTGGTGGGTGCTCACACGAATTCGAGAGTGGATTCCGTTTTGAGCCACGGGCAGAGATGGTACCGTGCAGTAGACACCCCGAGACGAATGCCCCTTTGTGTGTTCGACCTGTGTGTATTCCGAATGCGCGCGGCCCCACGGTTGTTTAGACGGGGTGGAACAAGGGTGGAGAGTTCAGAGGGTTGCTTCACCATGGATCACACACAAGTTCCTGGGTGTTCGACTTGTTTGGCGGTCTGCTGCTCTAAACCCCGTACGAGAACGAGAGCAAAAGATAAAGAGAGAGAGAGAGAGAGAGAGGTAGGTTGAATGCGCACTGCTGAGCATATAAGGGAAGCAGAAGAACGTCGTGAATGGGTCTGGAAGAGGGTTGGTGCGTGCTGATGACGACCAAACGGACGGATGTGTATACGGACGAGCTGTGGAATGATGGGCGGTGGTGGCTATACCAGGGCAATAGCGGCAACAGCAGCAAATCGATCGTACACCAGATATATCCTCACGACGACGACGACGACGACGACGACGATGGCGGCGACGATTCCATGATTCACGTCCATATATTTTGCCCGTTGCCATCACCGTTTTCTACTTTTCGTTGGCGTACTGCTGCTGGTGATGATTTTTCTCTCGCTCTTTCTCCCTTCCTCTCTCTCTCTCTCTCTCTCTCTCTCTCTCTCTCTCTCGCTCTCGTGCTTTCCCTTAGCCTTTGCTGTGTGTCCTACGTTTGAAACACTTTTCCTTCGTCGCATCGTAATCGCGCGCACCGCGGCATGGCTTGCTTTTATCCCGGGGTGTTGGGAAATGATAGATGCGGTGGTTGGTGCCCAACTCCCCTCCCAGTCACCCAACCGCAGCCGGCTTCCATCTCACTATGGGATGTTGATGTACCAAAAACAAAACAAAAAAATGAATTAAGGGGTGCAAAGAAAAACAAAAGACATTTTTCCCCACTCAGGTTAAGGGGGGGGGGGGGGACACTTTTTAGAACATTCCCCTCCCCCCCCCCCCCCCTCCATCTGCTCACTGCTCATCATTTAATACTGTATTACTGTTTTAATCGAAATCTTATTTGTTCGACCCCATGGTGGGGCTACCCTTGGTTCATAGTGCACAGCGAGGGGTTGGAGGGGAGGGAGCGGTGGTTGCTTTTGTGGATGACCAGAAGGAAAAACCGCACGGGCGCGCGAGCTAAGGACACAGGCGCGCGCGAACGAACGGTTCGCAATGGAAAGCACGGCGTTGGCCTGTTCGAGTGTTTTGTCGTACGTGGCATCGAAGTTTTTAGGGGTGGAAAGAACGGTGCGGCAAAAACGGGATACGCAGGAAGCGGAGAAGGACCAAAAGGAGGAGGAATAGTTTTCGCTCCCGTTCCTCTATTCCCTTCCACCCATTATGCCCTCGCCCCCCCTTCCCCCGAGTACGTGTCGTTTGCTGGGCTGTTCTTTGCGTACGGAAACGGGGTGAGTTTTGTGTATAGGTGTGTGTGTGTGTGCATATATGCAATCAGTGAGTGAGTGTGTGTGTGTGAGTGGGTATTGTACGCAAACACACACACACATACACACATGCCATCCCTTGCGTTTCTTCGCCGGTTGCTTTTCGTCGTCGACCGGTTAAAATCGTTCTTTTTGGCCTATTCCGGTGGCGTTTTGAGTTATTTCGTGCGGCCACCCCGCATCATGTTCACGACGGATAGCCTCGTCGTACGAGCGGGTATTTTTATGAGGGGATTTGCGGAGAGAATGAAGAAGGGCATGTATTAGGGGTTGTATATGGAATGTTTCTGACCCCCTCTCTCTCACTTTTTCTCGCTCTCTCTCTCTCTCTCCCGTGTGTGGTCGCGTCGTCAATGGCATAATCATTTTTTCCACCTTTCCACCCTTTTTTAGCCACAACCACCAGGCACCAGCAACGCTTTTGCTTGTCGCCGCATCACCTCATTTTCATGCAGCGCCCTGGATTTATGCTGGGTGTGGGTAATTCTGGGGAAATAGAAAAAAAAGCGCTTAGTTTATCGGGGGATGACCAGAATGAATTTTCTCCTCTTGCCGGTTGGGATACGCAATTAAAACACGATGCAGAGCTTTTTGTGCCAGTGGAGTGCAATTTCGTTAGAGCTGCATAGAACCACCACTACCTACCGTGATGACGCACCGATGGTATTCGGAGCACTTGGGTCACATTTTCATCACTATCTGTTTTAAACTTGCACCTGTCAAAAGCGTCCCATCGTGGTAACTCATTAAGGGCATCATTGCCACCGTTTCGGATCATTCTTCAATAGCGGTGCTAATTCTTTGTTTGATGCACGCTCTTGTTGGGCCAATTAATTCAAACTCATTTCTTTTTTTTTTTTGCTTTAGCTGATCAACTGTGTCACATTCGTCAATGTGTGTTCCCTATGAAGATTGGAGGGTTCCCTCCCTTAAACCATAGTACCATTGAACATCTGCTGCCATTTTGTCGCTGTTGCAGTGCTCATTTCTCCAATTATACAGAGAATCCTCATTTTCGTCACATCTTGCTGGAGGTTTAGACGGAAGCAAATGCTTTATTGAATGAGGTTTAAATAGAGCTGCACGAAATGTTCATTAATTGGAGTTTTTTTTGATAAAAGAATGAGGTGTCTTTCGAAGTACTCAATGTTAAAAAATTGAGTTCGACTGCACTCTCCGGTAGCGATCTAGTCCCACTAGTAGATCCACATTCAATTCTATAACGAAGTCATGAGTGGGTTCTGAAGGTCATTTTGGAATGATTTCCAAAGTGTCCTGGTTCCATTGCTCATCACGATTCGATAGAGGAATCTTTTTCTAATGTTCCTCTAGAGCAAATGTCCGTAGATAACACCAATTAGCTCGAATTCCATAATTAAACGATCGGTATGTCTAGTGATCTTTAAATTTTAATTAATACTTCAAACGGCATGAAAGACTGTATATGTTTATAATGAAAAATCAGGAATATCTGGAGAGTTTGAATATTTGAAGTTTTGTTTAATATTAATTGAGGAGTTATTACAAGTTAAAAGAGAAGATTCATAAATCTTTAGAGATTTCTGTGTTCTGATTTCTTTAGTGATAAATATTGCATGACATTCAAGATTCTCTAGAGACTCAGTTCTAATTGGTTCTATAAAAGTCGTTACTTATTTGCGGACCCAAAGCCATCTTTCGGCCGGTTGGCGTTATTTCGCTGTCATGCATACCTTAATTTTACCGTCAAGTTGCAATATTCGCTGGTAGCCGGCCAAATGTCGGTAACGATCAGAGCAGAGCGCTCACATCGTTTATTTGTTCGCTTCTTGTCCACCCGTACTGCTGCCTCACGCAACTCTTGATCATTTTTCGTATCTTTATTTCCAACACACACACAAACACTTGTTCTCATGGTACGCATCGTCACCTATTTTAGCGGTTTTTTGTTGTTTGGTGTGCGCTGGTGCCGATGGAGGGGGCCTCAAAAGCGCAAGAGTGATGATGCGCTACTAGCGCGCGCGTGCAGAAAATGTTTCGTTGCGTTTGTTGCTTCACCCACTCTTATTCTACCAAACCCCATGCCCGGGAACAAAGGGAGAAAAAAAAAGGAACGCGGGCTATATCTACATATTCATTCTTATGTCGCTGCCTTTTAGGGGTGAGTTGCGGCTAAGGGGGTCCCGTGGGCTGAAGGACCGTATTCTATGTTTGGTTTAAACTGTTTAAATGCAGCAAATGGCGCTGCCCAATGATGATGTAAAAATGTAACTTTATGAGAAGCGATTTTGTGAGACAAAGCATTTTTTTCTCTCATGATGAACAGTAGCCGCATCACCTGATTTGGGGGAAAAAATGGTAGTGATACTTAGATTGAATGCGAAGATAAGTGTATTGGAGAACTCCGTTCGGTCCGTTGGTCGGTTCCGTTTATGATTTTAATCTTCAACCACCGTTGCCACTCGTCCAGCAAATTCCTCTCATGATCGCCATTAACCCATCCGCGGGTTTATAACACCGTAGCCGACTGTCTGAATATGGGGTGGAGGTAGCATAAACAATTTGTGCACCAACATTAATGCTTGTTTCTCTCTCTCTCTCCTTTCGATCTCTTTTCAGATGTCATGTCAGGGCTGTGCGCACTGGCCGGCTGCTGTCCGGCAGCGAAACGAAGCTGGCCAGAAGCAGAAGCAGAAAAATCGAGACCCGAGTATAATAATCGCGATCACGATCAGACGATTCGAACCCCTCCCTCGCCATTTAGAGGCGTCTGATCTTCTGGTGCGGTGCGCGGGTGAAGATGCGGAGATGGGGCAATTTTCGGTGAAATCCGCTGCCCCTCACACGCTTATCTGATGTGATGGTGGCAATTACAAGCACTCCAAAAAAAGGGCCACAGCAGCAACCACAAAAAAACTCCCCTGCACTCACACAACCTTCCGGGGGGCTGTTTGCAGAAAAAAAGGGAACAATATACAAATCACCACCAACATTCACAAGAGAGTTAAGCCAAAAAATCACTGAAATAAAGGAGAGGAGGATGTGATGAAGAAGAGGGTGTAAAAGGGCCAGAATTGATTTTCTCCTGTAACCTGGAGGTAGTTTTGTAGAGGCTTTTTTTTGTGGACAGCTACATCTGCAATTCGCACGCTTGTGGAAAAGGGAACAAAATTCAGAAATTGAACATTCAAACGCTTGCTGCTGCTCTCTTGCTGCTATGTGTACCCGTCTCACATGCCACGTCACATCGTTTGGATCATTTGGACGCATTCGACCTGAACTTGACGATCAACAAGCCCCATTGCGCTGTGTAGTATGGCGGATCGATCATGGACGGAGGCGGCGAGTATGTTAACATAACCGGAGAGACAGAAGGTTCCTTCTTTGCCGGACTAATTCGTGGCTTGTTGGAGTTTTGTTTTACTGCAATTCGTACCAGTTCGCAGAGGAATATTTTACAAGCTATCATTAATGTTCACCTATTTGGTTGATTCTTTTTATGATGGTTCACCGATCGAACAGATCCTACTGGAGATTCCTTCCTATTCCATAGATATATTGCAAGTTTATTTCAACTTTAGGAGTACCAACATTAGAGGCTTAGAGGGTTAAATTTGTTGGCACTTTGAAAATATATATTTAGGACAATTTTTACAAAGTTTCCTATGATGAATTTCATGTGTTTTTGTTTAAAATAACCTTCCAATTCGTTTGGAAACAACAAACAGTTGATATGATTAAAAAATGGTGGAGTTCGTCTTTGGTCCTCATTAAGTAGCGCTGGAACGGATTAAACTTGTTATGAAAGGTATTGGCATTTTAAGTAACCGAAGGAGAAGATACTTACTGTGTGTAACTAAAATGCTTAAGTGAAAACCCTGTAACATTGGTGAAAGTGTTCGATATCGATTTATGTTTGGTTTAAAGTGATTCATAATTATGATGCTTATGATTGTGATTGATTGTTGATGGTTATAATATTAGTGGAAATGTGATATTATGAAAGACCCGGTGTCGTGTAAGATAAGAATACAAGTGGCCATCCTTTCCAATATGTGCGTTTCTAATGAAAATGTTTTTCATCCAAATTCTCGCTACAGATGGTGACGACATGGTGTGAAAATCTGATTGTAGTTTAAATGAAAAGAAAAACAACCCCCAAAACCAGCATCGATTCACCAGCTTGGAGAAGCGGCGTTTTATTGTATAAAAGAAAATATTTCCTTAAGGAATAGTGAAGTAATAAGAATACATAAGAAAGTTAAGTGAGTGCAGTGTGTACAGAGTGTTGTGTATGTATGCGTGTAAAAAGTAATGTTAACCAAGTGAATGTAGTGAGTATTGAGGTCCCAACCCTCCCCATCCTGCAACCCGTGCATCGTGCTTGAATAGTAGTTGGGTTGGTGGTGACCCTTTTCGTGCAGTGTGCCACCGATCGGCGTAGATTAAGTAGAGTGATCGATCGATCGATCGATCGTAACTGGTGTGCCCTTTATCCGGTGGGCGCACATACACCCACTTCCAGCCAGGCGTGTACCGGCCGCTGGGGTTCCAGTTTTTCATAAGCGCATCGGAAGCCGCGGCAGCGCCACAGCTGCCGCCGCACACACAGCCGTCAAAATTGGCCGAATGGATAAGGACGGGGAGAAGAAGGGCGGCGGCGAGAAGAAGGGTGGCGGCGGGCAGGGCGGAACCGGTCTGGGAGGCGCAGCCGGTGTTAACGATCCGGCCGCGCTGCTAGATGCCGCCTCACTATTCGGTAAGTTTGGCGTTGGCTTCTGGCGTTTGTTTAAGATGTGTTTTTAATGTTACCAAAAATTGATGCCAAAGTCAGTTTCAGTTTAATGTTTAAATTAATTTAAAACAATAGTGGTTAATTGTACAAATTATACTTTTATTCACTCTCTAAAAGCAATATGGCATCTTCTTATCAAATGAGTTCCTTATGTTTGCGTTACGTGCCGACATTAATTAGTTTTTTATTGTGTTCCTTTATTGCTTCAATAAAACTGGTTAAATTGTCGCTTCAAGATTACTTCGTCGGTGCTAAAACTTTACCCAAAAGCTTCAGTTTGCTGGCCTTTTAATAGCAGATACTTTAATAACATGTTTCCCCTTTGCAGCATACTGGGGACGAGATCCGTCAGCCATGGCGGCAGCGGCCTCAAACCCACTGTTCGGCTCCCAGTTCGGTATGCCCGGGGGTCTCGGTGGGCTGATGCCGAACGCCGGTTCCGGTTCCGGCAGTGGCAACGATCGATTCTCCATGTCCCACCACAACCAGAACACGATGGCCGTGGCTGCGTCTCAGGCCGCCTCATTGGCCGGTTTGCACAATAGTAAGTACTGTACCACCTTTTTGTCGGGCAAGCGGTAACCACAGTGCGCGCGGTATTATTGATTGGTAACTTCGTTTGAACTTTAACCTATTTATGTGTAATGCTCCGGTGGTAAATCTCTGGTCTGGCCATGAATGGTTACGGATAGGTTTTCTTCGCCACCATCGTTTAACCGTATTTTCCGTCGATTAAATCTGAATGCGCACGGGAAACCCTTTTGTTGTGCTGCTTTAATATTGCTGAAAATGCCACTATAATGGGGTATGCAAATTAGCCCCACTATCAGCGTCATCATCATCATCATCACCACCGTCCGACCCGAATTGCTACTACTGCTACCGGGACAGGCAGCATACAAAACAATCGATTGCACTCGCTGGAGGTGGACATACTTTAACCACGGTTCGAATTGGTGGCACACAGCCACGTTCAATTGAGCGTTAAATTGGGTGAAAGCCACCCGAAACTTAGCTACTTTAGTGTAGTTGCATCGGGTGGGGCAGGTGCAGTTCCCGCAATTGATATGATTCTGCTGTGGAGATCGAAAACCAACGACGGTGCATACACAACGATGGCGATTAAGGGCGTTTTTCACACAAAAACCTTCCCGCATAAATGGCCTTGTTCCCATGCTGTTGCTTGCCTAAATTATGTCGGTCAACGAGTATTAAAGTGTTGAAGGAAAAGTAATTTTGCAACACAATAAATGGGGTGTAATATAAGGGGAAAACACCTTCCCTTCGAAGGACTTGTTAAAAACCCCTCAATCAATGGACAATTAAAATACCTTTCGATATAGCTTTTCTTGCAATTCGATTGGCCTTTAATGTGGAGTGTAAATTGAAATCCATTTTCGCGGAGGCTTTAAACAAAATCAACGCAAATAGTGGAATGGAATTTAAAATATTCACCTGTTGGACGGAGAGCAACTTCATCGCCAATGGCTTATGGCTTTGCGTGGAAAGTGAGACAGCAAGCAAGCGAAAAAGAGGCCTCTGTTCTGACCTCATTTTGATCGATCGA
This sequence comes from Anopheles moucheti, assembly GCF_943734755.1. Lineage (NCBI taxonomy): Eukaryota > Metazoa > Arthropoda > Insecta > Diptera > Culicidae > Anopheles > Anopheles moucheti. The sequence continues at coordinate 9,183,816 of NC_069141.1, read as the reverse complement.
ACTACGTACAGCCAGTGCCAGGGCAGCAACGTTGTTGTTGCCACACTCCTCGCCTCCCTCTCAGTCCCAACATTAAATTATTCTATTCCTTCGAGTGCTGTGACTCGGATTGTGTAGGAGACATAAAAGCGAATCTCTGTGTGTGATACTCCAGAGCCTTCACATCGTAATTTTCGTCCTGACGCGCTGGTGCTACGATAAGGCAATAAACATATTAATAGCAATAACAATCATAACAGCCATAATCGTAAACGTCTGTCTGTGATGATGGTGAGCGATTCATTGATAGATGATGGTGTGGTGTAAGATTATACTATCGCGTGTATATCGACGAAACAGCAGCATCAGGTGGAGCCCGGATCGGTTATCATTGCACCTTCAGCATTTCCAAAAAAAATCTATCAAGGGATTTTAATATCTCTGAGTCCGGAACCTCAGTTTTAATAAAAACTCAATTATTGAGATTATTCCTTCGTGTTATCGCGAGTGTACAGAGCAGCTATGTTGAGAGTGACTTGATGATATGGACATCAATGTCTTAGAACCACAATTTGTTGAAGCCTTATCTGGACTTTCATAAGCTCTCTACCCAGTTCACTAGGTCTTAAGGTCATAGACAATGTTTGAGGAATACTAGTTCTATAAGGTCAATGAGATGCTCGAGATGGGAACCATTACGAGTTTCTAAAGATGCTTGAAGTTGATACTGATCAGATGGGATGTGTACCTAACCTAATTGTTGCAAGTAATTTAGCAGTACTTATGAGGCGTCTGTAATGACCCTTTTGGATATCAAAACTTGACATGGTGGTCTGAACATTTTATTTTTGGAGCTAAATAATGTGCCTCCAATAAAAGTGGCTCCCCGTGTGTGACTTCAAACTACCCAGTGGAACTTGAAAATTAGTACTGGATAAAGTCCGGAAGGGATTTGGTACTGATTCGGTCGGTCGTACCGAAATCCATCTATTCCACCAATTTCCAAGTCCCCGATGGGAGTGGAACTCGCTCAGCACAATTAGTCACGCATTGTTTTAGCGATGGAGAAACATGATCGCTTAATATGCACCGTAACAAACAACACTCGGCACAATCGTTTGCGTTTTGGGCAAGAAGATCCGTAGATGGTAATTAAGTTTGGAGTGCAGAAGCAATTGAAGCACAGCATTGTGCCACAGTGCATTATCATTAGCATAATCATGCATGAGAGAGCGGGTTGCCAATGAACTATAAACAACCCTATCACCTTTCACGCCACAGCCCACCGCGACTCATCCTCTGGCTTCGACTCCGATTTAGTGGAAATGTCGGTAGGGAGGCCAGAAAGGGTGCGCGAGCGGGCTGTGCCCGGTAGTTTGTTAGTGTTGAGTCCATTTTGACGGGAATGTAGTATATTGTGTGTTTAACGCAGTACGAAAAGCGAAAGTGACGTTTATGCTGTAGATGTGGGCGGGGGAATGTGGATGGAATTCCATGAATGGCTGGCGAGCGGAGTGCGAATGAGGGTTAGGAATGCTTTAGCTGAACATATGGGGAATAAAAACAGGGATTTGGTGTGCAAATTTGGTGCAGCTCGAAGCAGCATTCGTAGAAAAGCGAGACACGATAATACTGCTTTAATGTGGAGGTCAAGTTCAAGGTAACTTGAAGCGTTAAGTTGGTGTGTTTGTTTGGATGAATATTGTATGTGTGCGGCGGAGTGGCGATTCTGCGAATGTGTGTTCTGTCTATGTGGGTGTGTAGCAATGTATATGCTGTATTACCTTCATTCGCACATGTGTTTTCATCACATGAAAAATGGGGAAAACTTCATTGAATCAAAGCACTTGATTTTATCCTAAATGACTAAGCGCAGTGTCATTCCTGTGTCCCGTCGGTGTATAGCATAAAGATCCCAGCAAGCAATCTAAGCAAGCTGTGTGCATATAACCCATAACATCACAAGCGCCCTCTTGAGGATTTTTCAAAACGCGACACCAGAGAGAAGTAGCGCAAAGGTTTTGGGTTCGATTTTTTTTTATTGCAAACCGTCCTTCCACCACGCGCGCGCCCACCCCAATCCTTCCTCTTCCCTTTCCTTCTCCTCGCGATGACCGCTTCTTCGCGCAGTGCAAAACCGAAGCTCCGTAATGTTATAATCGAAGGGGAGGTTGAAAGAACAAAGAATCGACCCGATTATAGGAGGCTTTTCTTGTGCGTTTTTTGCAGAAGCAGAAGATGATGCTTTATTCGGGCTGCGTGCGTGTGTGTGTGTGCACAGGGTGTTTATGAGGGAGAGGGGGTGGATTGCGGTGATTGTCATGTTCCCTGCGGTCCGCACCTCTTTTCCCCGTTACGGAAAAACATTTTGTCCAAACACCAGCTGTGGGGAATTGGAATGGGTGACGGCGTGCGGTAACTGCGATGCGTGTGTGTGCGTGCGACCGCGCGAGTGAGCGAGAGCGCTTTTATTAGCGAGCATAGAACGAGCATAAGGGCAGAACGCAGCAGGACGGTGGACCGCCGCTTGTGTCTGGTCAGGTTTTATGCGAGACCGTGAAATGGAACGCTGGATGCGAAGAGTCGCGTGCGCGCCTGTCTGCTGCTGCGTAAGTGCACGTGTGTGAGTTTAGGGAACGTGTGAGAAAGAGAAGGAAACGAAGGTAGCTATCACACGCACACACCGTTGTGAGAGCCCTTTTTCTCCGACGCTGCTCTCTTTGTTTTTCTCTCTTTGAGAAAGGCGCGCGAGTCGTGATGTGTTCGCTCTCGCTCGCAAGTGGCGCTACACCTGGTTGCGAGAAAGCGGGTTTTGTTCTTAGTGTGCGTGAAGGGATTGTGAGAGGGATAGCGTGCTCACCCATACTCGCACACACTTGCTGTAGGGCACGGCGTGTCGGTGGATTGTTGTTATTTTTCTTTCATTTATCACATGCTTTCCTGCTTCTTCGATCACTTTATTTCACTCTCTCGCTCGCTCTCTCGCGTTCTCGCGCCGAACAAACACACGAGACTTCTTCGCGAGCGTACAACTTCGATTGATCCTGCGTTGCGAGCTTGTGTTTGTGAAAGGATTGTCCGTTCCGATTGTTGTTGTTTTGTGCTGCTAATGAAATTATACTGATTATTGGCGCTCCGTGCACCGTTGCATTCTGATTGATAACGCAAATTGTTGTAGGATTTTGTTGTTTTGGCGCTTTGCTTTCGTGTAATTGACACATAATTTAATTGGTGCTTCTCCTTTTCACTCCATTCACAGGTTGGTGGTCGATGGCACAGCTGGCAGCACAGGATTACTTCGCCCGGCTGCAAGCTTCCGGCATGTCGCAGCTTCCCTTCTCGCATGATCTGGCCGGTGCCTTCCCGAGTGGATTGGGACTGGGCGCAATGAGTGCGGCTGCCGCTGCCGCCATTGCCGGGTCCGGTGGTAACACATCGGCTGGCGGGGCGGGTGGCGGAGTTGGCGGAGGAGGCACCGGTGGTAGTGGTTCCGGAGGAGGCTCGGGCAAGGGTGGTTCGGGCGGTGGCAAGGGCAAAAAGCGTGACCGAAGTAGTAACAGCAACAGCAGCAACGCCAGCTCCGGTGGAGGAGCGGGTGGTTCGGTTGGCGGTATGGCGGGTGGTTTAGGTGCCGGCGGCATGGGTGGCGGTATGGGAGGCAGTAACAATTCTTCCTACAAGGTAAGTTATGTCAGCACAGCAGGATATGATTATTATATAAGATCGGAAGGGATGAACGTACAATAGTGGACAAAACAAGTGCAACTCGCAAGATATGTGGCAAAAAAATTTCAATAATTTCAAGAATTCGTCTCATAATCCTTTGAAGAAGGTTCCATCAGCTAGCAATTCACCAGGAAATTCTTCCATTTTGCGTTGTCAAAGGTATTTTGAAGGGCGGAGAAATGTAAAAACGGCATGAAGGCTCTAAATGCATATAATTATAATCATATTAACATTATAATCAACCAACTGAAAACAAAAAAGCCTAGAGATTATGTTCATTCAGAAGGAAACAATAATAATTGTTTAAGAATCATCGATCGGCAGGGAAAATTATTGTCCAGTCGACATTTGCTAGAATTGTCACAAGAGTTAAGTTTATTTTATTCAACATTCTGCAGAAGCGCATATTTTGTTTGAATTGCAATCCAATCAAACAATAGCACACACCACCACGGGGTTTGAAAGTGTGTCATATGCTTTTAATATAATTACCAGCCAGATGTACAGAATTGTTGATTAAAAATTCTTCGCCCAACTATGTTTTCTGGCAAATTCATTTCCCGATCTTTTCACCTCTTGCTGTTACAACAGCAAAGCGAAGCGTAGTGTTGGTTATTTATTTTTTTAAATTTCCAACTTGATTGGATGATATTTCGTGGAACTCTTCGTCCCTCATGCACCATCATCAAGAAGGACGGTGGTCCAGGGGAGGAATATGTTAGCTTTCTCCTGTCCCACATCTCAACGCTGTTGCTGTTGCTAAAGGACAGCTTGAAGGACTTGAAGAGAGAGGGTAAAAACTGCATTTTTATTATGCTTTTGGTTTCTTTTTTTTTTAAACTGGTTCGGTTTAGCGTGAATAACATTTATAACACATGCAACCGACATGCAGAATGCCAGAATGAATTCTGTGGAAATAGGAGTACGAACATCAAATGTGCACTACACCGCGAAGTGGAGTAATGCTTTTCTAGTAATTCTAGCAAACGGCTTGCCACAGTTCTCTCTATTCATAAAGCACAGCTGCAGCTCGGGTCTCTGGCAGTGCTCGAGAGGATTTGGGAAAAAACCCAAAAAGAATAAAGGAAACCCCAATCCCTCTCGGTTTTATGCACACGAGAAAAAGCACGAGAAATTAATTTACGAAAAATGTCCACCATACGGCGTGGCACGGCGTTTGCGGATGGATGCTCTTCCTCCTTCAGCAACCTCCTTTCGGCGGTGTTCGTCATACGTTTCTCTTCACTAGTAGCTTACTTTTTTTGGTGTAGACTTTTGTTTTATTGTCAGTGAATAAGATTTGCTTTTGCTTGCCACCCCATGATGGTGTGTGTTGCTAGGATTCGGTTAAAATGCACTCGCGGTCACAGCAATTCAGCAAACATTCGCTTAAATGTTTGCAGTTGTGTTAAACCGTAAGATGAAAATGGTGGAGGCGCCCGGTCGTGTGTGGTACACGTGCAATTCGCGCAAATTCCATCCACAAAAAAACCCCAAAACTCAATCCCCAAACATGACCTGTGCCCAGTTTTCCACGATGGTACCGAGTTTGGTGGAAAGGTACAGCCGGATGAATGAAAGGGCACATGTAAATTTAATTAGTGCCCACCGTCGATTCGGCGGGATGTTGATGGGAAAGAAAGGTTATTTCACTCTTTTTTCCATTCTCTTCCCATTGCCGATGGATTTTGGGGCTTTGTACATACGTAATTGCTCTTGAAGTTGTGCAAATTTGAACAAAAAGTTTCACTTTTAACTAGCTTATCGTTGCAATATGTTGTATCGAACGCTTATTTATTTATTGTTTTTTTTTATTTTCGCTCTTATTTTAGAACTCTCCATCCCCATCCGCATCGCAGGCTGCCGCTGCCGCTGCTTACAAACAGTCGCTTTACAGTCAAGCGACCCTGCACAAGGAGCTGATGGCCATTACGGCGGCTGCGGCCGCGGCCCAAAATCAACAGCATTCCGGTGGTGGAGGAGGCGGAGGGGGAGGCTCCAGCAGTCAGCAGTCCCAGCAGCAACAGCAGCAGCAGCAGCAACTGCAGCAACAGCAACTACAGCAACATCAGCAGCATCAGCTCGCCAGTCTCGGTATGCTGGCCGGGCTCGGTACGGGCAGCGGTGGTAGCTCAAGCTCCAAGCAAAAATCGTCCTCCAACAGTGGATCGTCCGGCGGTGGCGGTTCGTCCTCGTTAGCATCCTCGTCGCCGCACGGTGCGAGCCGGTTGATTGGGAACGATTCGATATCGATCACGCGCGGTTCCAGTTCGCCGTCGATGAGCTCCAGCAAACAGCAGCCAACGCCCAGCGTTACCATCAGTGCCAGCCACGGGAATCCCGGTGCCTCGTCGTCCTCGTCGTCCTCCGCCTCGCAGCAGAACCACCTACAGAACCTGTCGTCCTCGTCGTCCCGCTCGTCGAAGGACGTTGGTGGGAAGGGTGGCAGTAGCAACGCGAACAGCAGCGGTGGACCGAGTGCGGCCGATTTGGGTGAGAGTTTTCTTGCATCTCCAGCGCGCCTGGCAAAGAGCGCCCGACGTGTGTCAAACGGTAAAACTAACCATCGCTGTTTGCTTGCTCCGCAGGTCTGAGCGCGTCCATGAACGCCCTGAGCACACTGTCGCAGTTTAACAATCTCGACCTGACGACGCAGCAGAACATGACGGCAACGATGAATGCACTGGCAGCGAGCCAGGCCAAAGCGAAGGACTATATCTCCTCCGGGATACTGAAGTGAGTGTGGTTTTGGGAAGGGAATTCGAGCGGGGGCGCTTTTTCCTACTCCGCCAAACACAGGCGCGCATCTAAACACACACACAAGCGGGGACGAGTTGCATATATGGGCACCGTGCAGCGACCGAGGTCCTTGGTTTGGGAAGATCGGTACGATGCACGCTCTCTCTAGCACAGGGATAGTGTCCTTCCAGATCGATGCATTAGTTTTTGTCCGCGTATCATCGAACTGCGGCGGTATTGAAGTTTGAATATTGATAGAGAACGGGCAAAAAAAGCCTATTTGAAATCTTTTGTAACAAATGCATTTTAAAACTAATCAAGAGATACGCGAGGACCCCGTATTTTACAATGTAGAACGGGAAACGCATGAACGGTTGGGTACTCTCATCTCGTATGCACGGTGACGTGCGAGATGGTGCTTTGTTCTGAATATTCTGGTTAAATCACACCACAGAGCAGCACGGATCAAGTGTCCCCTACTACGAGGAACGACAAAAAAAAGGAGGAACAACTCCACAGGAGGGAAAGATCTCCGGGCCGGGATAAAGCCGGGAAAACTCCGCTTGCCAAGCTTTTCACGGTTTCATTTCTAACAAACCCTCCTCAAAAAAAAGGGAGATATTTCCTCTTAGAATGAAGGTAGCTCCAGAACAAATGGAGGTAACGAATTGGGAAGAATCTAGTTTCTTTTCTGAGTGAGCTTTTTTGTTTTGTTTTTGTTGGACCCATTCCCTGCACTGCTTTCCTTTTTGTAAATGTGAATCCGCCTGTGATCTTACTGCTTTGTGAAAGCTCCGGCTCCGGGAGAAAGGGCACCCGTAGCACGGGTAGGGCAGATTCGTGTGTGTGTGTGCGAGTGCTGTGTTGCGGGTTAGATATACTAGGGGCCTCGGTAAATCACCAACCTTCTCTCCACCTCGACGTATCGTCCCATTCCGCTTACGTTTTTCGGTGGTCGGAGTTTGCTGCCGATGGTGTAGCGAGATCCGCCAGCAGGCATCAGCACCAGTAAAGAGCCTGAGTCGATGAAGAACTACTGCCTCTACACCCAAACCACCCAAATGCCCACGTGCGGATGGCGAAGGATATAGGAAATGTAAACGAATAAATTATTCCGTCCCTCACCCATGGAAAACAGAAGGGGAACGGAACGATGGCACTGTGTGTGGGTATGGTAAACCATGGAGGTGTAGCGTTGGTACCATCGTTCGGGAAATTTGGAACATGAAGAGATGGGGGGGAGGGGGGGGGGGGGGTGAGAGTGAAAAAGGACAAGCTGACGCGGGCGACTGGTGGGCGCATTTTCATTCGTTCGGCTGAAGCTGGGCTTAGAGACCGTGCGAAACGGGAGGACCGAGGGACAAGGCGCTGCTGCTGCCGCTGCTTTGTTGCTAAAATTTGTTGGAGTTCGAGCGTGCATCATCGTCAGCCACGTTTCTCTCTACGGGGAAGGGATGCTTTTTTTTGTGTGTTGTTTTGTGTGTTGTGGGCTCCTGCGCGTCCGTATTCCTATTTGGGATGATTTTACTCGCCGTCATCATCAGGCAAAGGGAGCGCACGGGTAGCATGATGCTACAAATGAGGGTTTTCGTACCGTGTGCCAGGGTCTCCCATTCCCGTTCTCATCCGAATGGCCGTTTCGCCGTCCCAATCGAGAATTTCACATCAGGGAAAACTCTGCCGCACACCACCCTGGCGGTGCTGTGCCGTTGCTTCTCCTCACCTTCTTACGGTAGAGCGTACGGTTGCTCTATTGCTTTCGCGCATGTGTCCCTCCCTTGCTCGCCCTGGGGGGTTGGAGGTGAGTGGTAGAAATTGCCCGAGAACTTGCTTGTGTCCCCTCCTGTTTGCGCTGTAAGGTCTATGAACAAAAAAACAGCCCCCCTCCATGAGAAAGAGTAGAACAATTGTACGGAGCGAAACCTTTTTCTCACCATCCGTCGAACCACCGCCATCCCATCGGAAGGATTTGTCCCGTTTCCGTTTTCATTCGACGTTCGATCTAGCGTTGTGCCGCTCTCGGTCGATTCTGTGCAAAATTCGTTCTAGTTCTTCTAGCAACTGGATGCGGTTATCTTCGTCCCCGCGTTCAGACAAAGCCTGTGCCAGTGCAACGACCAAGCAAAGCGTTGCGTTGGAAATGCATTCCATTGCGTTGCAGTTTTGTGTCCCGTGGACGAGAATAAGCCAAAACTCTCTTCTACCTTGCCCGGTCTGGTCCCTTCGTGCTGCTGCTGCTGCTAATGAATGTGAACTTTCAGAGAAAGGGTCCTACGAACACCGTAATCCTTGTGGACGACGAGGAAGCAAACGTTGCATTGAATGGAGAGACAACTGAAACTCCCCGGTTCTGTGATGCGAAATTCTTCGTTGCTGGGCTCAGGGATAGATGCTCAGTTCGCGGCAAAAAGCGTGTGTTCCGTTTTTTCCCACCCTATTACATCACCTCCGGATGTGGAGGGTCATCGCGTTCTATTGCGGATTCACGGTTGAATCTCTGGCATGGGTTGGAATGGCTTTTTCTTCTTCCTTCCTCTATCGCTTCTCGCTAGAATTGGATCTAAACGACATTGGCAGTAGTAGCAATTTTGCGGTAGTCTATAATCGATCGCTAGCTGTGCCTTTTTCAGCGGCTTTGTCACGTCTGCTGGTGTTGTTTGGTGGTAGTTTTTCTGCTCCCAAAAGATCCATTTTCTGGGGACAATTTACCAATAACGTCTTTTGCCTAGACTTTGTTACTACTCTCATCGGTTGGGAAATTCTGTTGAGGATTCTGGTAGGATGTTGAGCTCCGCAATATTCAATACAGGAGTTCCTAACTAAATCTGTAGTTTCGATTGACTGCAGCGGGAAAATTGATTATTGAGAATTAAATGTCAGTTGACAGTAGTACATTTTGTCATCTGTCAAAAAGTTATTTCTAAAATACATGATATAGGTGGTGGAATAGTGGAAGAATTTACGATGATAAACGGTTAAGTAAAACAATGGAATATACTTGTATTTGATTTTTTCAATTATGATTTTTGTGGAGATTAAGATAGAATTCTTGCATAATTAAAATCATTTTCATTACATTATTATGCTACGCTCACATTTCGAACAGAATTCGTTTAATTTTAATTATTATGATCTCAATACACCCTCAAGACTGACGTTTGCCAGAGTTGTGATTGTCAAATTAATTGTTTATATTTAAGTTTACATTCGCTCATTTATGTTCGGAAATCGCCAGCGGCAATACATCCTAATATTTGAAATATTAATTTATTTTGTTTTAATTTATCTTTTGCCGCATTTCTGTTCACCCAACTGTACACATCACCTTGGGAAAACGTAGTGATCCTTCCTCGTTGCTTGGCGTACGACTGCCACCGGACACGGAGATCATCAAGTACACCTCATCCATCGTGGGGCCCAAGGTACCGGGCACGACCGGCCGTGGACGTAAGAAAACCATTTCGTTAGAAGACAATTCCATTTTTGCTCAAATGCATGGTTTAAGTGCAGCCAAGCGCCAGCGACTGGAACCGAACGAGTATGGCGGCGGCAACAGCGGCAGCGGTGGTGGCAGTGGTGGTTCGCATCTCGGGACGAGCGGTACGTGCGGTGGATCCGGGCTGCTTCCCCCTGGCCTTTCACACCATCACCATCAGCACGGGAGCAATGGGGGCATCGGCGGGCTAGGGCCAGCAGCAACTGGCACCGGTGGTGGATCGAACGATCGGATCGAGGTCATCAAACTGCCACCGACGATCACATCGAACGGAGTGTACAGTGCCGGTAAGGGCGCGGGTAAGTATTGAACGCCGCGGACCATGCATAAGCTCCTTTGAAAGTTGTCTCATCCTTGTCTTAAAACGCATTTTCTGTTTGAAGAGAAAGTTCTAATTTGTGTCCATGTATGTCTGATCTTGTTCCTTTGTAGGTAAAGATACCATGGCCGATCATATGAACGAATGGTCCGGACTTAATCTCAGTGCGAAAGGATCGGGCGGATCATCCTCGGCAGCAGCCACAATTGTGTCCTCGTTGACGGTAGCAGCTGGGATGAATAGCAGCGGTAGCAACAATCAATCTTCTGGAATGCTGGAACAGGACGACGCACCGCTGAACCTTTCAATGAAACCGTCAAAGTCGTGCAACGAAGGTATGCGGAGCGATTCCACTCATTCTGCATCGTCATCATCACCCGCAATGTCCGGTGCCAGTGGGAATAGTTTGCAAAGCTTAAGCACAATCACGGCGGCACTCGGTGGAGGATCCGGTAATGCGAACGATTCTGCCCGATGTAAGTATTCGAATGCGTGGTATGAATTGGGATGCAACAACAAACTCAGAGGCAGGAAATGTTGGGAGGGAATAACTCACTGTTTGATTTATTGAAACCGAGAAAGGGAAGCGTTATAGCGATCAACAATGTGCAAGAAAAAGATCACAAAAATCGTGACACTTCAGATTGCGCGGATCATTGTCAAACGAATGTCCTATACGATGAATAATTGTAAGGTGTTCCCTTAAAACATCGCCCGAGAGAAAATACTTTTTTCAGTTACTACTTGATGGCTTTCTTGCATAGTTTTTCAACACACACTTGTACTTAACTTTCTCCGTTCCTTTGTGTATCCTTTGTGACTCTATTTTTCCCTTTTCTTCTCTCTTTGAATGTAATGTCTCGAACTTGGAACTTTGAAAAAAAACAAAAAAAACAAAACCATACGTAATTTCGAAACGAAAAATTGAACCACACACTGTGTACAGCACGTCGGAAGTCGGATAATAAAAACCGGCGTAATGCGGCGGCTGCAGCTGCGGCAGCGGCGGCCGCTGCTGCTGCCGCACTCGGTGCCGGTTCCCTCGGCCTGGACGGGAGCGTCAACATGAGCCTGGCGTCGGCTGCGGCCGCGTACGCGGCAGCATCGCCAGTCTCGACCAGTACGGGCTTTTGCACCGGTACGAACAGCACCAGCACGCTAAACTCCCTGCTGATGGCATCGGTTGGGACCGGTTCCGGTACCAATACCATCACCACCACCTCGAACACCACTACCAGCGGCGGCAGCAGCAGTAGCGGCGGCGGCGGCAACAGCAGCGGCATCGTCGGCGGTGCTTCGTCTACGGCCACGGCTGCTGCTGCCAATGCCGCCGCCAACCATCAGCTGATGGCGGCCCAGCTCGGCTTCAACAGTTCGCTGTCCGAGCTTTTGAAAATCTCCAATTACGAGGAGTACGATTACGCATCGCTCGGCGGATGTTAGTATTTTTACTCAATTTCAATATCCCTTTCGCGTCTATTCTCCCGTGTGCCGTGCCCGCAAAACAACAAAAAAAAAAACCCTCAACTTTTCCCTCGCATTCGCTGCTTTAGTAATGTAAAACAAGCTGAACATATTTACGCACAAAAAGGAGAAATATGAACAATATTTCAAACGAAACTCCACTGTGGTTGGAAATGTTTGATATGAACAAATCTCAATAATTGTTGTCAGAAACGGGACAAACACAGCTGAATTATTGACTGGCTTTTGCTGCTTACCACAGATAGGGATAGAGTAAAGGGACGGCATGTTTGTAGATTATTTAAAAAAAAAACCTAACAATCGAAAAAAGCGAATAATGCATGTCACATCACACGGACACACGCGCGATGTTTCTAAACATGTGCGTAGGTAGATCTTGTTGGTTATATGTCGAAGCTTCTTGCGTTAATATTCACACACTCTCTGGCACGACATCTAGTTAGGCTTATGCTGGAAACATTGCGTTTTATATAAATTGAAATAACAAAATCTCACGCGCTTGCACAATTTGATCGCTTTCTTAGACATAGAATATAGTGTGGTAATGATCGTACGCTGTTACTGCTACTGATACTGATTGTCGTGTTTATTTTCCCCAAATCTCCCCTCAACTCTCTGTACATGATGCAGCTCAATTTAAGGAAGGTCGTCCACGCAATCTGGGCCGAGGAGTGTCGAAGCCGAAGAAGAATACCGTTGCCTCGCTGTTGGCGCAAAGTCGTGCAGTCGGATCTAAACCACTGACAGCACAGCAGCTTTTAACGCAGGACGCAGAGATTGTAAGTAGAAACTCGTAGTTCGCTGGTTGAGCAAATTGTTTCTAATTGTTTTGCTTTTATTTTTTTAGGAAAAACTACGACAAGCCATGCTGGAAGCGAGCCGGAACCAATCAATGGACAACAGTACCTCGAACACCAACACCGACACCGAAAGTATCTCCGAAAGCGGTATGTCCGAATCGGAGGGCGAGGAGCACATTAATTTGAAGGAGTTGCGCGTACCGTTGGAGAAGGGTTGGAGGCGGGAAACGATGATCCGTGGGCTTACCAAAAACGGGCACATTAAGGGAGACGTGTATTACTACCCACCGCAGAGCGTGAACAAGATGAAGGGCATGAATCAAATTCAGCTGGTAAGTTTGTGCTACGAGCAAAGGCAAAAGGAAAATGTTCAGCTATTGATCGTGATTATAATACTATATTCAACCTTTATTCCTTTTTGCAGTATTTAGATCAATTTAAGCCCAAGGATCTGAGTCGTGATAACTTTAGCTTCTCGGCAAAGGCCGTCGTTGGCACGTTCCTTCAACTTGCTCCCCCACCATATGCAACCGACGGCGAGTTCATCAAGATGACCGATGTTGAGGTTAGTCGGCGGCTGGAGGAACTGAAAATGTTCACCCGGCATGCCGGTCTAGGCGTGGAGCAACGGATCGAAATCGCTAAGCAGCAGCAGGCACTACGGGACGCTAAGAAGCTAGCGAAGGAAGAAATGAACAAGAACAAGGAAAAGGTAGTTAATCATTGTGAAGTAAGCTTAGCAGATAGCTTTAACAATCTCACTTCAATATACACAGGCTCGACAAGCAAAGGAAGCAGAACGCAACGAACGTTTGGAGCAGCAGCGCAAAGAGCGAGAACTGAAAAATCAACAGGCATTGGAGGTAAACAAATCACTTCACTTCAGTAGCCCTCCTATATCAACTTTCTAACCTTTGTTCCTTCCTCATCAAACTTTTTTTTCAGGCGAAGAAGAAGCGTGAGGAGGAACTCGCCCGACAAAAGGCCGAAGAAGCGGCACGAAAGGCACAGGTGTGTATGGTTTTTGTTGTTAATTTAATAATTACATCCACAAAATCTAACAGAACTGTTAGCGATGCTAGATATACTGAACGGCCGAGCGTGTGCTTTAAAGGAAATGATTTTAATGTGTTTGGTTTTTCGTTTCATTTTATTACAAAACCGTTTTTCGGGCTGTCCACATGTCCACTTGAATCTTATCGGTTTCCGAATTGGTTAACGAATTGGATACGAATGTATGAAATCGAAACGAGCAAATCGTCCTCTTTGATACGGCAGGAAAAAGAACAGAAACGACAGCAGGCATTACTGCAAAAGGAACAGGTACAGAGATCTCCCCATAGTGTTCTGCAATATCTCATCCCCTGCTAAACGTTGTCTAAATTGTGCCTCACCTTGTTGTGTGTGCGTGTGTGTGTGTGCTTCCTTGTTGTTCCCTAGTCATCTACCAATAGAACTGAATGCGGTCCAAAAGCATAAGTTTAAAGGAGAATAGAAACACGATTATAGCTGTCTGTCCTTCGTATCTTCGCTATGTTCCTTCCATGTATTCGTATGTGTCTCCTGTTTCCTTCCTGTTCTGTCTCATTGTGTGATAAACATGTCTCCTCCCTGTACACAATGTGTTAACATTATGTCGTTGCTTACTATCTTATGTTCAACTTATTTACTTTTGTTGGTTCATCAAATTTCGTTTAAATTTTCACCCGTATTCGGTTAGTTGTCAAACCGTAGATACCATTTTCAAGCGATCTTTAAACATGTGTCAAACTGGATAATCAGAGTAGAAAAATGTTTTTAATTCTTATCTTTTTCACTTTCGTTTTTTTGTTTTGGTAACATCACTTGTGTTTTCTGTAACTTTGATCGTCGAATAGTGTAGTGGATAGTTGTAACGCAACATATTAACGGGCTCATTCGATCGTTTAATTTCAGGAACTAGCCAAGCAGAAGGAGTTGATGTATGCAATGGAAATGGTACGTCATTTAACGCATGAATTCCCTACCAAGAACTTGCAATTATTTATTTTTCATAATGTCATGTACATTACAGGAACGTGAAAGACGAAGGCAACACATGGCTCTGATAAAACAACTGGAACTGCGTCGCAAATTTGAAGAGAAGGAAAAGAAGAAACACCAGGTAAAGGCCGTTAATAAATGTGATCTATTGATGCTTTTGCTTCGACGATTGTGATGATTTATTCATTTAATTTTATAGGTCATATTGGATAAGCTCATCCAGCGCGAAAAGAAATTGGTGATGAGAAAGCGGGACACAAACATTCTAGCCGAACTGAGGTAAATAGGATTGTTTCGAGCGGAGATTCGTTGTTTGTCGGGCAAATCTTTCATTTGGGTGTGTATTTTCCAACAGAAAACCTCAGGAGGATTCGGAGATAGTGGATCAAACGGTGTTACCTGCCTTTTCACGAATTCCTGGACTGAAGCTGACTGGCACTGGGTATGCCGATCTGCTGATGGTGTTCGAGTTTCTGCATAACTTTGGGGAAACGCTTGGTTTCGGTGAGTAAGATGTTTGCAATCAGTGGGTTCTACCCGCACGGCACCAATTGTAATCTTATTGTATACTCTGTTCTGCAGATATGGAATCACTGCCGAACTTGCAATCGTTGCATCTCGCACTTACATCGGAGAATGCGATCGATGCGGAAGAGGAACTGCTGTCCGTTATGACACATCTGCTCGTGTGTGCGATTGAGGATCCGGGCATCCCCAATCCGGGACGTCATACGACACTGCTTGGACAAACACTACGCCAGGCAGATATCACGCACACGAACGTGTCGGAAATTTTGCGCATCTATCTGTACGCGGTAGCTACGGGAGAGGTGAAGCTACAGTCCGGTATCAATCTTGAGCGCGACCGTGACGCACCGTCCAAGCATCATCTAGTCAATGACGAGGATTTCAAGATGTGTAGCACGAAAAACTCGCAGTTTTATGAGCTGCTGGCCGAGAACGCGCGTTACAAGCTGTCCGAGCTGTTGAAGGATAAACCGTTCGTAGCGCTCAATCCGACCACCAAGACGGAAATTCTCGCCATGCTCTGTAACGATCTGCTAATGAACAAAGCGGTATGCAAACAGATCGACAGCAGTCTGGAGTCACAGGCGCAGCTGAAAAAGGAACGGTACCTGTTGGACAACAAAATCCGAAAGTACAAGATGTTGGTAGCGCGGAAGCAACGGCTGGAACAATATGAAAAGGCTCAACAGGCGGCACTGGAAAAATCACTCTCAATGAAAGCGGCTGAAGAGGCAAAGCGGGCGGAAGAGGCAGCTGCAATGGCAGCGGCAGCAGCAGCAGCTGCAGCTTCGGCTGCATCGGAAGTGATCACGATTCCGGAAGATGGAGTCGCAGAAACGGAGACTGAAACAAAGCAACCCGGCACCGATGGAGCATCAGGGGACGATGCGTGTGAAGTGGTTGAGAATGGTACGAAGGAAACAGTCCCATGTTCCGATGGGGAAGAATTAAATTCCGTTCCACCATCGGAAGGTGGATGTCAGCCGGGAGAGTTGGAGGAAGGTGAAATTGTGAACAAGAAAGATTTCGGTGCGGAAGCACATAAGACTGACGACGAGGATGACGATGATGACAATGATGTTGTGGAAATCGTACCAATGCCCGTGACGTGTACAGTTACAGAGGATTCCTGTCCAAACACAGTTCCGCCGTCGTCGGAAGGGAATGGAGATGGAACTGAACAGGGTATGGTGGACACTGCAGCGCTGTCAGAATCGGGTGAACAAATGGATACATCATCGGCGGAACCGACTCAAGTGCAAAGTTCACACGATCAAAATCACACGGAAGCGATGAATGGTATTGAAACTCCTACGCCCGTTGGTGACGGTTGTGCTAACCGTATCGAGGGGAACGGTCCTACTGTTCGTATACCGGAGAATAATAACACACATAATGCATTGCCGATGACGGAGGAACATCACGCACCGCCCGTCACTCCTCCACCTCAACCACCTCAACCACCGCCAGCACCATCACATCCGGTTGTGCATCCTGCTATGCAGCATAACAAAGCGATGATGCAGCTCGAGCCAGGAGAAATACCTCCACCCGGTATGGATATATCGGCACTAGGAACATGTCACGCCGCTGGCAACGAAATACCGACGATATCTGTTTCTTCAACACCGGAAGAAAGTCCAGTTAAAGCAGGAGATGTTAGCGCTGAAACTCCCAACGGTGGTGTATTTAACATGCCGGGAAAACCAGTAGGTGTCGGTACTGAAATGACGAACGGTGAGCAGCAACAGCTGCAACCCCCGCAAGTGCATCACAATCAAACGAATAATTCATCAGCAGAGTTAGATTTGTTATCTAAATCGATGATTAACGATCATGCTACTTGCGGCACGGACGAGGACAACAGTGATCTGGAGAGCGAAGGGACGCAGCTAGAAGAAGACGAAGATGCACATCTGACGGCCGAAGAGGCGCAGCGGAAATATGACAAAATCTTGGAAACGTCCTTCCAAAACAAGCAACAGCTAGAGAACGCCCTGAACCAGCTGAGGGTGAAATGTTTCGGACAGGACCGGTACTGGCGTCGCTACTGGAATCTGGGTAAATGTGGTGGCATTTACGTGGAAGCAATGGAATCTACCCAACCCGAGATGTACCGGTATGAAAATGCACTCGAGGAGGTACAGAGCCGACCGGACTATGTGCCGAAGTACGCACCAGCAATTAAACCCGAGAGTGTTGTGAAACCCGATCCAGCAATGGATGTAAACTGCAAGGAAGAGGAAGGAGAGGTTGATGCGATTAAAGCGGAGTGTGTTTCGCAGGACGTGAAAGAAGAACAACAGGAACCCGCGACGATGGACCGAAAGCGTAAGCGATGTTCCTCGGTATCTCTGAAAAAGATGAAGAAAAAGAAAAAGAAACAGCGAACAACTTCCGAAGGAGGTGGATCGTTTGGTCAAGGTGGTGCTGCGAGTGGTTTTACCGATGGTAACGACGAAGACGATGACGGAGACGATGAGGATGACGGTGGAGCAGAAGACGAGGACGATTGCTCACGGACAAGCTTTGGCAATGGGCCAGCGTTGGAAGATGGACGCACCGCAGATTCGCAGTCGGATGATTGCAAAATTATCGATGAACCGGAGGTGCTGTTGAAGGAGAGCACCACCGGTGGTAATATGCCGTCCGCTATCCGGGAAGATGCTGGAGATGATCATATCAGAGCAGCAAGCGAGAGAACTAATGCTACAAATGGTACTGCAGAGTCTATGCACGAAGAAGGCGTCGATCAGCATTCGAGAGAGAATGAGCAGACCGACCGTGAGGCGCATCAGGAGAACCACAAACCGATGGAGGAGAGTCCTTCGCTAGAAGCTTCGAGCCATGTCGCGGATGCTGCACCACCGAAGAAATCCGACGATCAGCTGATGGACATTGAAGATTCCATTCCAACGGCGATCCTTGTACAGAAGGGCAATGATCATGATGAGACGAAAACGGTCGAAGTGAATAATCAGATTGGTGGGGTGAATGTGTCTCCGCACCAACCTTCCTCGGCCGCAGCTGCACCAACGGCCAGTCACGAAGATGACGATGATTTGACTGTGGTGCAGGACGAAACGCCCACGATCACTATCCCCGATGATGACACGGAGAGTGGCGATCGAATGACAGCGGCACACGAAGGCGTTGAACATGGTGGCCGGACAGAGAACGAAAAAGGATCGACAATGATCGAAAGCATGAACTGTGATATGAAGCCAAAATTGATGGAAAATGGAATGGAGCTGCGAGATCCGGGCGAGCTTGTCGAGTGTCAGCTGCAGGAGGTGGACGACGATGAGGAGATAATTACCGCAGGTCGTGGAAATAGCGCCAGACCTGGTGACAGTGCGGGCGACTGCAAACCAACGATCACAGTGGGCGATAATGGTGGGGTAGATCGTAAGCCGAGGACAACGACGACCACCTCCGTTATTTCGTACGGTAGCGACGTTGAGATGATCGAAATAAAGGAGGAGGAAAGTAGTTGTGTTCCGCGTGCTCAGATCACACCTGGCAGCTACCTGTATCTGCGCAATACGGACACCAAGCAGGAGAAGGAGTTCAGCGATCAGCTGCTGAATCGCTGGTTCTCGATCGTCGACAAGGAACTGCCACTGTCCAGTACGGAGTGTTCGCTGCCGACAATCAACGGTAATACACCCGCATCTCTGGCACGGCAAATTTTCACCAACATCACCTGCCGAGAGATCTGCCAAATTCAGGGCAATCGATGGGACATCGGTAACAACATCCAGTTTTTCAGTGTGCCACTGGAGAAGGGTGTGGAGATTCACTTCCCTAACGAGTCAATTCTGTCGATGTCCGGGCTGGACGATGATGAGATCAATGAGGTGATCGCAAAGAAAAGTCGACCGGAACCGCTGCAGCTGTCCGACATGAAGCCGGCGTTCAAGCGCGAAACCATCGAGTACTCGTACAGCCACCACCATCCGAACCAGATCCGGCTGCGGGCGGAAATGCTTGCCGAGGAGACGGCAGACCCGGAAGAGTACGGTAACTTTTCCCTGCCGGCGTACATGACGCTAACGCTATCGAACCTGACCGCGTACGTGCAGTGTGATCAGTTTCAGCCTCTGCAGATGACGCCGGAAGAGGAGAAGCAGCTGGAGGATGTGAAGTTGCACGGTGCACCTCAGAAAACCGAACCGCAGGTTGTGCCACGCGAGTTCCGCTACGGTTGGTGGAAGATCAATGACATCGAGGAGCTAAACGAGCTGATCAAGTCACTGAACCCGCGCGGCGTTCGGGAGCGCTTGTTGCGGCAGAGTCTGCTGGAATCGTTGGCGGAAAGTGTGAATCTCACGACGCCCCATCATGTGTCGCATCCGAGAGCGGCACCACCACCGAACGGTTACATCGAACCGGAAGCGTGGAACGCTTGGAATCCGTCCATCGCGCGGCGTGTGGAAGTGGCGCTGCTTGACCAGATCGAAGCGATGGAGGACAAGGTGGCGAGCGCATCGATGCAGGTGAAGGGTTGGCAGATGCCGCAACGCGAAGGTGACAGCGAGAATGGCGTGGTGGAGGATGTAACGATCGAGATGCTGCGCGAACGTATCCTCGGTCTCGAAGCGGCCATTGAACGACGCTACCTCAAACCACCGCTGGGAATCAAGTGAGTATGATCTGGAGAGTGGCAGGGGGGGAGGGGGGGAATAAAGAGTGAACAGGGGAAGTGGGAACAGGAAGATGGGGATGCTTTCTGGTTGATTTGTCGGTCGATTGTAATACCTCGTGAATTCGTTCCCTTTGGGTCTCCCATCCACAGCACCACCGAGGCGCAAATGGCGGTCATTGCGCAACAGGAGGCGCACCACAATCAGAACAACTCGAATGTATCGAATCTGTCCAACTGCTCCAACAGTTCCGCCGAGGATGAGAATCTCCCGAAAGGTATACCGTGTTTTTTTTTTGTGTTCTCAATCGATACAGTTGTGAGAAGTAAACTAATACTAATTCCCTTCCGCAAACAGGTCTGCTATCATGGCGCGACGCAGTAGAACGTTCCGTCACTACCGCACAACTATCGATGGCACTGTACGTGTTGGAATCGTGCGTCGCCTGGGACAAGAGCATCATGAAAGCGGTACGTAGTGTTGTATTCCTTTCCACTAGTGTGGACCGGTATATATTACCGTGTGTGTTGAATGTTGCTGCACCATCCTAAAGTACACGTTTGTGTGTTTTATTCCTGGTGTGTTAATGGTGGTCGAACTACGGCCACCAACCTTTTCCATGTGTGTACTTATGTTCTAAACCCGTGACCGTCTCGTTGTGGGATAATTGTTTGTACTGTTTAGAGTGTGTAATATACGCACCGGTTAACGCACATGTACGTGTTACGTTAACGGCCCAACTCATAGGGGGTACTGGAGTTCTGGGTTTTCAATAGCATTCCTACTAGCCGTATACTATTTTGGCCGATCATCGTCCTCGTTGCCGTCGTCGTCGTCGTCGTCGTCGTTCTCATCGTCGTTCATCCTCCAAAACTGGAGGAACGATTTCTTCTCAACATTTCCCGCTTAGCCATTTGTCATTTTCTCCGTTGTTGCATGATAATACATTATTGTTGTTAACTAGTGCTGTGTGTGTTTATTGATTATTGCATTTACATACGTTTTAGCTTGGTTTAGCCGTTTTGTTAATGCTACCGTAAGAACACAACTTGTTTTTTTTTTGTTTTTGCGTAACTGATGGCATGGTTTTATGGTTTGACTACTCTAGCTTTGTTTTAGTCGTGTTTTGTAAATGTTTTGTTGTGTTGTGTGCCTGTGTTTGGTTTTGTCCCGTCGAAGAGTGACTGTGTTTTTTTTCCTTTCGCTAACTTTTTCGGTTAGCAGATTTTGCTTTTGGATACTGATTGCTATTTTTTTCTTTCTTTATTATTTTCTTCCTTTTTTCATTCCGATGAAAATTATGAAATGTTCACTATATTTGGTGTTTTTGTATCTATTTGCTATTGGCGGGTGGTGCCATGTTGCACACTGCGCTATTGATGTTGTTGAATGTTTTGTGACCGGTTGTGTTCCGTTTTGCTATTAACTCGGATTGTTATTTTTTGTTGCCGTTGGGGGACTTGAAATTCTGATTATTTCATTTCCTGCCGTGTGAATGTACAAATCACAAATGCGTAATTTTGTTGTTGGTGCAATGGTAATGATCAACCCCCAAACACCGATATATATATATATATTGTATGACGCTTTTGTCGCATGATGATGATGCTGTGCGGTTGTTTAGCAATGCACGAAGGGAGGAAAGAATGGAAGCAAGAAAACGGCGGGCAACAAGTCAAGTAGAAAGAAGAACGGTGCAGTCGCGAACGCAAACCCGCACGATTCACCGGCCAGTAGGAAGGGCACTGCTTCTAATAACAATACTACCCCTACTAACATCTCGGGATCCACCTGGGAATCCTCAACGATACCGGCAACGGCGGCGGTGACGGCGGCGTCGGCAACTGGGACAGCGACGATGAACAGCGGCAACAACACCACGGCCAATGGCAAATCCAAGAAGAAAGCTCTCTCGAAATCCAAATTGTCTTCCCTTCTATTGCAGAATTGTCAGTTCTGTCAATCGGGAGAATCCGAGGATAAGCTGCTACTGTGCGATGGTTGCGATCGTGGCTATCACACCTACTGCTTCAAGCCACGCATGGACAAAATTCCGGACGGTGACTGGTAAGTAGTGTCGAAGTTGGATAGCCATCCACTAAAGTTGATCGTAAATTCTGTTTTTTTTTGGTTTGTTTTTAGGTATTGTTTTGAATGTAAAAACAAAGCTACTGGTGATAGGAAGTGTATTGTTTGTGGAGGGCTACGGCCACCCCCACTAGGCAAAATGGTTTACTGTGAGTTATGCCCACGGGCTTATCATCAGGACTGTTACATACCGCCAATGCTGAAGGTACGTTAATCATGCTCCTTACGCAAAGAGCACACTTTAGACGAATCGTTTATCCCAATTCAACGTTTATCACGTTCCACTTTTGTTTGCAGTATCCGCGAGGAAAATGGTATTGCCAGAACTGTGTTGCTAAGGCACCGCCAAAGAAGAAACCGCAGCGTAAACCGAAGGAACGCACCACCAACAACAGCTCCCAGTCGCTGCTAAACAGCTCGCTGAACAGCTCACAGAACCAGTCGTTGAACTCGTCCCACGAGGATATCGCAACGACCCCGTTAAGGTAGCTATTTTTGTTCGTTGTACCCTAACCGTGCATCGCGCACGCACTCACCCACGATTACACACTCTCTTTCACGCTAAAACAATCATCATTTCATTTTTGCGATTAACAACAGTTGATCAGTGAAAACACACACATGTATTGCGACATTGTGCAAAAGGCTTCTCTCTTTATGATTTTGCTCATCATTCTTGTGTTGTCCGTGCAAACACACACACATACACACATAGACACACTGGTCCCACTATCTGGTTTATGGGCTTATAATGTTAACCATTTTGTCACAAATGCTTTCGCTTTCGGGTGCGTCCTACCGGACGACGCCCACCTAACACATGATCGTTGTCGTAAAGATGAGAACAATTTAGAAGATATTAAAGAGAACCCAATTAATACAGTCCAGCACATTCAATAGCGTCCACGAGTCATGAAGAATCGTCGGCGCCACAACATCTACAGCCACCGCATAACAGTGCCGTTGTCGGTCAGATGCCGGGCGTGGTACCGGCCACGGCAACAGCTACCGCATCAACATCGGCTTACCATCATCAACAGCAGCAGCAAATGCAACAACCGCAACCACCACAGCCACAGCAGTACGGCGCACAAAGTGGTATGGATGAGAATAACTATGCCATGTGTCATCCTCCCGTACCGATTGACACCATGACGGCGGTGTATGACCAGCAGCAGCAGCAACAGCAGCAACAGCAGCAACAGCAATACTATCAGCAATATTATCAACAGCAGCCTTCATCTTCGGTTACGTCGTCATCAGTTCCGCCGCCACAACAGCCATACTATCCAACGCCGACCGAAAGTAATACACCGAACACTAGTAGTGCCCTGGAAGAGGAAGAAACGAGTTATGCTGCCGCGGGTGAATCGACCCCTAGTGAAAGCTATTCCAATGCGCAAGAAGACTCACATGAGCAGAACGAACTACCCGCCGAATCGATCGAACCTTCACCCCCGAAACAGATTGAGGCTACGGGATCACCTTCGGCCGCCTGTAGCAACAGTGGTGAATTTTATTCACCCTCAAGCAACGCGATGAATGCGTGCTCCTCGGCCAGCTACCTTGATAACGAACGTTCCCTACCAGTGGGAAACGATGGTGATGGTAGCTGTGGTGGTGACTCATCCGAGGAGTATCAACCGCGACCGGTGAAGGAATCATTGAGTATGGCCAGCTGTAGCAGCAGCAACAGCAGTACTAGCGATCACCAGCGAAAGGAACGCTCGAAGGAACGTGACGAAGCGAAGGAGCGCGCCAAACAGGAGAAGAAAGCGACGAAACGACTGCTGAAGGAGTTAGCCGTTTGCAAAACCATCCTGGAGGAAATGGAGGTATGTATCAGTTCGCCAGTGCTTGAATGAATTGATCGGATCGTACGATAATGTTACTTTTTGTCTTTACCGATCCTACAGCTTCACGAAGATTCGTGGCCATTTTTGTTGCCGGTAAACACGAAACAGTTTCCGACGTATCGTAAGGTCATCAAGAGTCCGATGGATCTTTCGACGATTAAGAAACGCCTCCAGGATTTAGTGTAAGTAAAGAATCAGCAGAACGTATAAATGTATGGTCAGTGCTAATTTTTGTCCTCTTTTTCTCTCTGTACAGGTATAAGTCACGCGAAGACTTTATTGCGGACGTGCGTCAAATATTCGACAACTGTGAAGTTTTCAATGAAGATGACTCACCTGTCGGCATTGCTGGGCACGGTATGCGCAAGTTCTTCGAGCAACGATGGGCTGATTTGACGGACAAACACTCCTGATACCATCAGCTTCATCAATCGCATCCTCCTCCTCCTAGCCGTGGTGTTCCTGAGAAGGAGATCGACATTGAAGCAAAACCTTTGGAAGATTCGGGAACGTTTCTAACGCCTCCACTACCACCGCCATCTTCACCACCACCATCACCGCAATCGCTAACCACCACTTCGCCGTCATCAATGTCGCATTCTTCAACATCATCGCTACTGCCAACGCAACAGTATTGGATAGAACATGGTGATAGTAGCAGTGAGGAGCGATCTTCAGCAAAGAGTCTGAACAATTTGGAACCCCTCTCCAGCGCAGACTGTGAGGAACCTAACACTACCGGATAGGTGTAGCTCGCAGAACGCGTGCAAAACACTACACGATAGGAGATACGAAAGTATCGCAACAAGTATCACACGCGTTATTTACATACTCCAGAGGAACCAGAGAAAAAAGACTGTGTCCGCCGCAGCGTTCTTGGCATGCGATGCTCCGTAAACCTCTTGCATTGCCGGGGTGGAGAGAACAGCGGCAGTAAACACTCACTGTGTGAACATATTAGCGTGATTTTGGAACACATCGAACAACTGATCCCCATGCACACATACAGAGGGACAGACACACGGAGTTGCGTGGAAGGATGTTTCTATCGCACACCTCCTACTGTCTTCTTCAACATCACAAAACATCGATAAGGCCATCGTATTAGATTGATAGTTTTCGTTTCGTTTTTTTGTGGAATCAGTAAGATATTAGTATCATCGGACTCAGTCGATTGGTTTTGAAACGAACCAGTTTTAATTTGCGTTCAAATGCCGCCCAACTACCCAATTGTACATAGTAGGACATTACCGTTAGATCGTTAGATTTTCGAACCCTTCTCGGTTGGTTTTATGTAACGACGTGACACAAAGTGGACGAAAGGCAATGGAATGAGGTAGAGGCGGGAGTATGTTAAGGGAAAAGAAGATTTCTTTTATACGTGTTTTAAGCAGCAGCTGGTTTTATTGTTTCTCCTCTTATTGCTCCGATAGGAAAGGTAGAAGAGTTGAGAAACATGAAACAATTGACAGAGCTCTGTGTGCCACATGTGTAATAAGGGCGCGCGAGCTGAAGGATGTATTTAAATGGAAAGTGAAACAATAGGCATTAGAACAAGAAGAAGAAGAAAACAATCGTATTATTATTACTCTTAAATCATTACAAGACGCCATCGTTATAGAGCGAGCGAATGTTGGTTCACAGCCAACATTGTGTGTGTGTAGATCGTGGGGCTATTTGAAACGTGTGGGGCCCGGTCGAGCTCATTAAATTAATTTCCCACTTTTTTTCCTCTTTGCAGGAGAATATGATGAGGGTTAGAAGTATTAATTTTTTTATTTAAGTTTTACCGTCGAGCAAACTGATAGACATAGCGATGCGATATATAGAGATCGGGGGTTCTGTAAGATGTGATGGGAGCTAGACGGTCTTATTGTGTCGTTCCTACCGTAATGTATGGCGACGATACCTAATGATTGCGTGTTCGCACGTTACGAAACGAATTGGAACATTGCTTGGACTATTCCACCATGATTGGATGGCAAGAGGATAATGTATTTATTGAACCCACTGTCGCATGAGACAAACAATTGTATCCATGAGGGGGTGTATGATTAAGGCGTTAGATTGTGTATTTGCGTGTGTTGGAACTGACTGACGAAAGGATACGAGGCGACCTTATCTCCTCGACAGACAAACGAACAAGCGAATGTGAGCATACCTTTAAACTATTGTGCCCCTGGCTAGAACACAGAAAATAAGTATTTTTTACACATATACACACCAGCACACCAGCTCCGGGCAGTAACAGAAAACAGACAGATGATCGTATAATTTCAACCAGCAGAAGGTTCAACAGAGACTGGTCAAAATGCACAGCAGCGTGGATTTTTATTCTGTCTTACACGAATAAATAAGTATATATATATTTTTATGTTCAACACAGTTCCTCAGGAAATGGTAGTAATGGCAGGATAGAGTAATGAACGTGTGCTTATGAAACCGCGGAGACAGCGAGGAACACCAGTATTTCTTTGAGCGTATTATTTGCGTTTGGCTCACACAACACACCAACCAGAAGAAGGATGATGTATGGTAATAGGAAAAGAAATTAATAAAATCGATTTATAAGACAAAAAATCACTATCAATCACAAGCAGTCAACAGCCAGCAATTGGTCGGTGTTTGGTCACGCTATGGTGACGATGTGAATAAATAATCGGTGAAGCATAATGGCGAAACAAACCGGAAAAGTGAACCGTAACCGCACACAAATACTAAAACAAACAACAGAGAAACAAAGCATTTAGCAAAGCGATACCGCTGACGGAATCGAACTCGAAACAAACATTATAGATACATTAGAATGCCATCCTTCCGGTAAGCGGGAACACGGAAACAAATAAAGAAACGGATTGCGTTTGTTTGGAAGTGCTTTCGCTGCAAGGAGCACATCCATTTTTTGAAGTCAGTCACACATATGCGTCCTTACGTAACGCGAAACGAGAAAGAAACGCAACAACATAAAGAGAAGATCGAGAAAGATCAAGAAAGAGAGTGGGCAAACTTCGAACCCGTTTATGCAAGGATCTTATTAATGCTGGCTGACGTGACGGTTAGCATTGGCAGCACTATTCGATATATACGGAATTTAGTAGCGGTTAGCTGCTGTTGATACCGATGATGAGCATGAGGATGATGATGATTATGTAGAACGTATTTTTTGTAGAAAGTGTGTGCTGCTTGTATTGTACTATAGACGAGGAGGACGAAATATGGATATAGAAATGTATAAAAACACAAAAGAAATTGCACACCGAGACGATTCGAGCATTACTTTTCGTTTGGTAGAATATAAAGTACTGTTTGCTTTTAACTTTCATTACGATGTCGGCTTTTCTTTTCCACTGTTTTATTTCTCGTGATTGGGAAAATATTTGGAAAGTTAGCACTGTAGTAGCGCTTGTTGTTCTTGATACGTTTATATTTTACCATTTACCGGTCACACTATTGAAGATGGCACGTACATTGGTTTTGTTCTTTTCGATTCTTTCCGTTGTGCGTACTGCGGAGGGAAACCAAATATCTGTACTTGTTTAAATAGAACGTGACCGATTCGAAATGCGTGTGTGTATTCCGTTTATGTCCCTCCAGAACGGTGTTATAGTGATTGTATATAGGAAAAAGAGAAGAAAAAAA
Source organism: Anopheles moucheti (assembly GCF_943734755.1). NCBI lineage: Eukaryota > Metazoa > Arthropoda > Insecta > Diptera > Culicidae > Anopheles > Anopheles moucheti. The sequence continues at coordinate 9,156,493 of NC_069141.1, read as the reverse complement.
GTATTAACCAGGGAGCGCGACAATGAAGAAGGTACGGTGTGGGATGAAGAAGCAGAAGAAAAAGCTGAAAGTGGAAAAATATTAAGAAAACGTAAAAAAGAAACACAAATTAAGCAGAACAAAAAACAAACAAACATACTTTCGACACCGAACGATAAGCACTACAGTTAAGGTATATTGATATTGCAGAATAAATGATAAATTAGCGAAAAACTGATGAAAATTACAGCATCTCGCGAGTATTGTTTTGTAAAAAGAAATGATGGACAAAACTTGATACGTTTTTATATTATTTTTTATAGTTTTATTGTTTAAAAAAGAAAACTATAATTTTCGTTAGAAACGCTTGACCGTATGAAATATTTCAATGAAATGTTGCATTTGAAACTTTTCATTGGAACAAGCGTTATAACGCTGTTCTGTGAAAGCGTTACATTTGTAAGCATCATTGCATACTTTCAGGCGCATAACGTAGCCTACGTTTGTTTCATGTTGGTTTTACATCTTCAAGAATTTAAACATTTTACATTTGTATTGTGTTGTTCTATATCCTTTATTAAGTAAGATTTATGCTCTCTCTCTCTACCTCTCTCCAATATATCGTGTCGTTTCCTTTTTTCATATTTACAGATAATAACAATCATTACCGATTGACCATATCCCCGCTTTTCACATCCTATCAACGGCACTAAGGAGGTATCATGCGCGTTCCATTACCTCATCCGCCATATGGCAACCGAACGAGTGAAGCATGCTCATGGGCATGTGGATATTTCGATGTTTCCCTCTTGATGTTGATCATTTGATCGTAAGCGACACTCTCGTAACCACAATTGATGTCCTTAGGAACGAAGGGAAAAACGACCCAAAGAAGAGTTAATCAGCAGAGCAAAGCATTGCAATTATCGTATCCTTGTACTGAGCTGCAGTAATGTAACACAGACCCGGGATGACGTTGAAAATAAATTTTTGCACGTAGCTTAGTGAGGGACAAGGACTCATGAAAGTACACTTGAAAAAACATACAACCACAAAACCACGTTTTTTTTTAAAGTACATTCCGTTTGGGGAAAGATCATGATGTTTTTTTACTCCCCCAACGGTTCTAATCAGACGAAATATGTAGTGTAATTTAAAAACAAACAGTTTTTGCTCCCGTTCGTTCCCGTGTTCCCATTGCCTCAATTTAGTTTCATCCGCGTGACGTCCCGGCGTCAAACCCAATTAGTGATGATGGGTTTGAAAATCGACTCTTCAAGCTCTTCTTCAGCAGGTGGGCTACCGTGACCAAATTTTAAATCGTCCCAAACGTGATCGGTTGAGAAATTTCCACTAATTGGTTCCCAATCGTGCGCGCGTATCATATTGCGCGGTCGTCGTTCGCAGCTGAAGGTTCGTTAGAGCTGTATGGCAGGCTAGCACTATTAGGCTGGGCATAGTTAACGATAAAATTTGATACTTAAGTCGAAACTGGTCGAAAATTAACGATGTGAAGGAAAGAATCGCTGTTAAAGGTAATGCAAGGTATCTAGCCGTGAAATATGAAAACATATTTCCGTTTCCACGTCCTGCAGCTAATTGGCCATCGTAAAGAATGCGTTTGTGTGTGGTTCTATGCGGGAGACTAGTTATGTTTCCCCATCTTTACACCCCCCTCCGCGGCAAGATGCAGCCAGTGATGAAAAATGTGTATATTGGACACGAATGTGGGTTGCCTCCAAAACTTTATAACGCGATCATGATCGTGATCAGTGGAAGCTAAGGAGAACCCAAAAAAAAAATAACGAAACTCCCAAATGAGACCCCCTCCCTCGTGAACGGATCAATAAATATCCCAGCTGCTCGCAAGCAGCGATAATGACATCCGATCGGTGTTCGATTGGACATCGAGAGGACTATTTGATGCCCCAAAATCTATTCCGTAATAGAGGAACGAGAAAAAAGGAAAAGAAAATGGACACCCGGCACAATTGTAGCCGGACGTCCATCGCGATCCGCCCTTTTTCCCAGATTAGAGGGTTTCTCTTTTGATTGTCTCGTAAGGGGTCAACCGCTCGGACGCACTGCCGTAATGAACCGCTAAAGATCGCACACGGGCAACTTGCCCGGGACCGGGGGGTTTTCTTTCTGCTTTGTCTTTTTTAGATAGAATGACCCTTTTCGAGGGCAACGATTGCATTACGCCCTCCCTTCTCCCTCCTCCTCAATCCGAGATCGGATAACAATCATCGAAAAGGGCCCTATCATCGTGAGATTGGACGACATTTCCTGTCGATGGAGGGTTGAACGAATGAAGAACTCGTTTTCTGTGGTTTTGGGGCCCTTTTTGTTCCCAAGCCATTATTCCCAGTGGCGGTATCTGTCTTTTAATGTATTTTTTGGGTAATGATTACGTTTCGGAGCTGGTAACACGAATCTGTGAGACGGATGTTTGTCGAAAGATCACTAGAAAGTTACTATGCAGCAGAGTGATTGTATCAGTGCTTGGGATATTTTAGAAAAGATCAGAGTTAGGGCCACCAATAACAATCCAGCCATTGACAGCAGAAAACCCTTAAAAACTCAACGAGTTCCTTTACACAGTAAAGCATTTTATCATTGCACGAGTTCGAAAAGATCGGTTCCTAATGGAGCTTTCGTTGCGGAAAGAATAAAATGAATTCTTCTCGACCCATTCGATTGTAAAACAACCTGAAGGCATTCCGATGTGGCCATTACACACTGTCCACTGACATCGGTGTGGATATTTGCTTTCCGCAAAATGGTACCGGCCGGCCACAAACAAAACCATCCGGCCCCCGTTACCGTTAAAGGAAAATGGAAGGTTGAGCTGAATGTCAGAATGAATGTTCTTCATTCCTGGCCGATGGATGCAGAACTGCTGTTCCGTCACAGCGCATAAAAAAACCCGTTTGCTTTCACTTCCATTCCCGCGTACAGACAGCGGTTTGTAGTGCGGTATCAAGCACTTGAACATCACGAAGCTCACGAGCCCTACGTGCAGGTTCCACCGTTTTGGGGTTTTGCCGGGAAAACCGATCTAGCTCTAGTTCTCCCGGGTACTTGATTGAGTTTTCGGATCGGAGCGTGCGATAAACGCACCCATTTGACAGGAATCTGCCATATTTTTGCCATCCAGTGCGATCGCACAAAAACGCAACTACGAAAGCGGCGGTGGGTTGTGTTTTTACCGGATCGTTACGAAGCATACGTGAACGTAAGGGCGGCCATATAGTGTGTTGGGTTAGCTGGCAAGAAACAGAACAGAATGAAAAAAAATACACAAACAAACATCAACGTGCGTTGAAGTGAAAACGAAAGACATCATCAATTGACGGACAAGCGACGAACCCGATCGTTCGATCGCTAATTTTTCCCTATGTGCTTTTTTGAATATGGTTCGTCTGGATTGGCCAAAAAAGGCAATTGGAAGCACAATTGCCACCCTTCCACTTCCATACCTTCCCCTGCGAGTGCTCTTGGTGCACCGGTCTCGGTGCACTGCCACTATCTATCTCTGGACCGATCACAATTTTGCCATTGCGTGGCGCAGATCCGGCGCGACCCGCTTGATTAATTGAGTCTATTACGGGGCGATGGGTGGACGTGCGTTTTTGGGCTTGTAGCCGATAAAAACACCATAACAACCTAATCATACACCGTACCGTTTCCCAATGTGATAGCGGGGGCCCCGGTGATCGCGATCGTGTTGCTGTCGCGCACATACGAAAACGGGAAGCGCGTGCCAACGTTTTGCCGGCCACTTTTGTGCGGTGCGGAATCCTGATTCGATAAGGAGCTCTGCATCTGGAGTTGGTTCAGAAACACACGCACACACACCCGGCCGTACCATATTCGGTACGTACGGCACCTTGCACTGGGGCATCGCAATGCTACGCATTTGCACCGGGTGGGCGAGAGAGACGCCCGGGGCCCCGGGAGTCATTTGATAATGAGCCGGACGGGCGCGATAGCGATCGCACAACACACATATCGGTGCTATCGGTGCCGGTCGCGCTCACTTTATGGTGTGCTGATGATGATATTTTTAACAAATGATGATGATCATCGATCGACTGAAATGGTGCGTTCTGTGTTGAAGCTGAGAAGGAGATCGAACAGGGTTGGAAAAATGTGAAATTTGTAGCATGATTTCATATCATTACATCCATTACATTTATCGGGTTGCGTTACCATATTGATATATTAATTAGGCTTATTATTGTGTATGGGGAAAGTTGGAATGAGGTTTCAAATGGATGGCGTGTTCTGGAGTCCAATTGTTAAAAGAAGAACCTGGAAACAATAAGCAAAAGATGAGCTTTAAGGAGTTGCTTTTGTTCAGAATTAATGCTAATTATAATGTTCTTTTACGGACCTTCAGATGAGTGATTCACTTCTTTCACACACAATCTTAGTGCTTCTTGCTTCGGGTCCGACGGAGTGTTGGTAGCGGTGCTGGTCTTCACACAAAAGGACCGATCCTACATCCCATCCGGACCATACTCCCGTAGGCAGGAATGAATATCCTTAGCTGCGGGTAAATGAAGTCCAAAAAAGCTAGGAATGGAAGGCCCCTAGACCTCCTGAGGTTAATGAAGAAGTAGTCCCAGTGCTTCGGTTTGTCAAAACAATTCTTGAAGGACTAAGCTCTTTGGTTAATAAAGCGTTGAATAATTGACAGGTATCTTAAGGATTCGTTTCTACAAAGGTCCATATTAACGCACGAGTATGTCTGTTTTACTCAGGAGTTTGATTCTTCATCAGAATCATTTAGGCGAAGATCTTTAAAATGATATCTGCAAAAGTCGTGTAAGCTATGAAGAAAAGTCACCAATTGTTTATTGGAAATTACTTAAAATACCTCACACCGATCATCTCGTCACATACACGGCTCAATACTACTGCTCTTGTCACTCTGTTGCCTTGTCTACATCGCGAAACGAAAGGATGTAAAACATTCTTGCAAATCAATTTTCACAACAATGTTAAACGAACTCGACGGGGGTAGAAGTTAGCTTCCATCGTCCTGTGATGATGGTTTGCTGCTTCACGGCTCCACAACTGGAACTCGCAACAATCCCTAAAACGGGACATGAAAACAAAGCCAGAAACACCATCCGGCCGGGCACATCCGCTCTTCCCCCGTAGCGTCCAGCAACGCGTTAAAAGGTGGCAAGACAACTTGTTAACAGTGAGCCGCGGTGACAGGCAAACGAACGGGAGAACCTCAACCGTTTTTCCCGCGGTGGAGGAAAATGCATCCCACAGTGGGGGGTGGTGGCGGGTGATGATGTTATTTAAATTGATTAAGGGTTGCACCGTGTTTGCCTCGGTGGCAACCAAGGGGTTTTTGTGATGGGAAGAGGCAGAGAGTGAGAGTAGGTAGCATTCTGGTTCGCTTTCGTCACGCAATTCCATCGCAATGGATTCGTCCAACCAATCGAAGCGAACCGGGCGAACAGTGCGATCGATCGAGCAGACGATCGCCGGCCAATATTTAATGGAGTAACGCTGAGTAACTTGTCGCTTTGTTGCCTGCAGCTCAACTTGAAGTATCTTTTCGCATGAAAAATGAAGGAATTCTCCCTCGTAAAAGAAAGTTCGAACCAAAATTTAAAGGTTCGCAAAGAAAAATTGGAGCGAGATGTACAAAAAAGCGGAAAAATTAAAGCAACTCTCGATCGATCGATCGAGTACGAGTGTCGTGACAAATGCACACGACGCAAAACCCGAACAGTTTGCATACCGGCCGGCATGCATTGCATACGTTAAACTGCACACTTGCACTGATGATTAACAAATTAAGTGACGTTCGAGTCGATCGCGACTGCGTCCTGCACGCAGCGAGCACGGTGTAGTTGCGCTTGCGGTGTTGAACGCTGACAAAAAAGGGCCACGGAACCGATCGTATGGTAAAATACCGATCGCAGCAGCTAGTGAAGCAGATGGAAACCATTTGCATAATGATCTCCTTCTTTGGACAACATTTTATCTAACCCGTCCTCGTCGTCGTCGTCGCCGTCGTGTTTGTGATGGGGTATGTCACGCGTACTCGTTTTGTGCGAAATGGTGATGAGTTGAAGGCTGCTTTGCATCGTCCTCGTGGGTTGCAGATCATCAGCGACGGTACATGTGATGCAACTTCGGAGCCCTTTCCCTGGTCCAGTTTAGGGCGAACGACGAACTAGTTGATCATGTCAGTTATGATGTTGGAGTTTTGCGTGACACACACACGCAGAGAACTGGTCCGATTTCCATACGAGCGTGCCCTTTTTTGGGATCGCGTTTACTTAGAACGCTTTTACCGGTTAATGAAGCGTATGAAGATGCCCATAGGAAAGCAACCTTGGCGGGTAGTTGCTACGAGTTTGCCATAAAGGATAGTTGTTGCGGTTGGTTGATTGACTTAAAAGATTGAACACTATATGAAGAACTTGGTGAACTATGGGTTTGCTTTATGTCCAATTATAAACACGCTTGATTTATTGCCGTGACATTGTAGTGAACGGGCTAGAAAAAGGAAGAGATTATTGTTTCTGATATGCAGTAATGAGCAATTGAAGTTGATTTTTTCCTAATTGCCAGATGCTCAACTAAGGGACGACACCATTGTTGACAAACAAACAACTTTCAGCTCATGGGAATCCGCATCTTTTTTTTGTTTTTGAGATTATGCCTCGTGTTAGATGAATTTGATTCTGATTCACGATCCTGAAATAATTCTTAAGCCGACAGAATGATTCAGAATCAGAATGACTATTACAAGGGAAATTATTCATGAATGTCTAAAGATGTCTGATCCTCTCAGGAACTATGAGTCACAGAAGTTTGATAAGTATTAAGAGTTGTATGGTTCTTCAAAGATTCAGAAATCTCAAGTGATTCATGGACGTCTAATGATTACTCTATTAAGCTCTATTTATCTTTAAATATTCATGAATCTTCAGGGATTTCAGGCGACTCAAAAGGATTTTTGAATCTTCAAGGATTCATTCTTCAGAGATTCGTTTTTTATTTTTTACAGTCGCCTTCAAAAAATTTAAAAGATGACTATTGAAGCTTCATACGAATGACGCCTTTAGTACAGAACTAATAACCCTACAGTTTTTTTTTTGGTCACATGGTCCCCGAGATTAATACATTAAACTCCAATTCCTGATGGTTTCTTAATTTTACAATAAACTAAAAGCACTTATTTAAAATAGGCAGCTCAGTAACTTACAGAAACATAACACTATTCTGAATGATTTAAGTACTTGTCAGGTGAATGTCAACCTTCTTTCGTCAAAGCAGAATAGTGCTGTATTTTAATCATCAAACATCGTATCACGCTTACACCATCTTCTTTCAACCAGCACACCCATACACCTGATTCGAACGCAGATTGATTCATTTATCGCATGATGTGCAAGCTTTTCCGTTTAATTACACGCTCCGCTTTTTTTTTACGTGCCTGTGCCATCTTTGGCATTCGGCAATTCGGACGATTTCGGTGCAGTGGTTTCGCGATTGCACGTTCGCCAAACCGAAAAAGGCTCACACGGTGCTGCTCATCTAAATTGTTTCGTTTCTTTCGCTGTGGGTACGCATAACGGAGGCCACGTCCACGATCCACGGGGTGTACGCGTCCCAAACGGCAACCAAAAGGAACGATGGCACCTATATATGGCCAACCCGGTGGCCCTTACCATACCCATCCTTAGTTGGACAAAAGGCGATAATTGTGATCGCGGTTCGGTGCACCGCACGTGAGTGTGTGTGTGTGTGATTGTTATTTTCATTTTCCACTGTCGATGCAAACGCAAACGAATGCTGTGACGAACATTGGTTGTGTGTTTGATGGCCGTGGGGGGAAAAATAGCCGTTTCGCTAATTAAAATGCAAACCTCGAACGATGGACCGGTGTTAGGAAAGTATCTCGACAATCCCGAATCCTGTTGCGTTGTTTCCCTTACTGGCGGTAACTGGAGGGTACAAACTGAACTAATGGAGTGTCCTTATGCGTCGCGATGCTCCCCTTGGGCGAGATGAAGCAAGCGTCGACCAATTTCGTCCATTTGTGGTCGTCCCATCAAATTACGTGATGATATTCGTCTACAAAACGGTCAGCCCTTTGGGCGGGCTGCATAGTTGTTGGCTCCGGTTTTAGGCGTCTGGCGATGGACTGCAAGGGTTGGTAATTATAAAATGAGTCTTAGTTCCCCCCAACAAACCAATTATTGAATTATGTGATCATAGCTTGGTAGAAGTGCTGTATGTAGGCAACAATAAATATCTGATAAAACATTGCTTTTATTACAGATTGCTTATATAATAAGTTTAAGTGAACAGCCCGGCCTCTTCAGCTCGTTCGCTCCTTAAATAAACTTAAATTCCCCCTGGGGTTTTCTTGGGGACCATCCGTTGCCCCATCCGGGGGTCTTATTACCATGAATGTAAATTGTTGATGAAGTAATTAGCGTAATGGTGTCCCAATCGGTGCTGTATGACAAAACCAAAATGGCAATCCAAGAGCCCATCCAAGTAGGTTGGGTTTCACTTTTCGCGCTCTCTTTCCGTGCTGCTGTCACATTTTCAAACCGATCGTTACGTTGGTCGCGCACATTGTAGCAGTGGGTAGAAATCAAGATGGCGGCCCTTGTACGAACGAATCATGCAACCGGCACTCATTATCATAATGAGCGTAAGAAAATTGAATAACTTTCCTCGTAATAAACCTCCCGGATTCAATTTCCATTCTCGCCGTCCCGTCTGAATACAATCGACGAATCGATTGTCCGAATTGTTTCATTTTTTTTGTCGTTTGCCCCACCCCGGGAACGATATGGACCGATGCACTCGCCGGGCACAATTTGATGATGCATTTTTCATCGCCAACTATGAATGCACAATGCGTGGTACGACAATTTCAACCCGGCCTATTGGAATGGTACAAACGAGAGGTTTTTGCCCTCGAAATCTCTATTCGTGCAGGGTTGAAGTAAGGTTGGCTACCCCCAAAGATGGCTGCCCTAGTCCCTCCGGACGGTTACGAGCGTTCCCTTTTGCGGCAACAGTCCCGATACGAGAGGTTCGAACACACATGCAGCCGCTGAAGAGCCGTGCAATTTTCTACTCCAATTGTGATTATTCAATTACGGATGCATTCGGGGCGCTACCACCCTTTGAAGCCGTCCACCCGCTTCAGGTTGGTTTTTGAGCCAAATAGCTCGTGATGCGAACAGTATGTGCCCACAGGGTAAGATCTATTTATTTATTGTGCTTCAATTTACGGCATAAATTAGCCTTATTTAGTGACGCACGAGGGGGGTTCGTCGCTTGACTCTATCTCTTGGCCCTTTTTTTCCTTTTTACTTCCTCAGGAATCGATTGGGTACATGTGTCACTTGTGCTCATGGGGGAAGGGGCGAAAAACGGTGGAAAACGTAAACCATTCGCGTACACCCGTTTCCCAGGAGCGTAATCTTTGTGGTCGACATTGCCCGAAGCGCGGAAGTAGCGTCGGTTTGCACAGAAAGGTACGATCGTTCGGAGCGAATCGTTTTATGAAAAACTCACCGTATGCAAAACAATATCATTAGCGACAGTGAAACCTTCAGGGTGAAGGGAGCGATTCCGGCGTAAGAAATTGTCATCGAGCATATGTTTATGGTAATCATGTGCGATCGTTCCATTTACCTTGCGGGGCAGACGGTTCCCTATTTCGTACAACCTCGGTTGTTGGAAGTTTGTAACGGGGCCCACTCAACTGTTCGCTGCTGGAGGATTGTCCGCATTCGTGGAGTGGATTGACAATTTCCAATTCCTGCAAATAATTTTGCGGTGTAAAACAAATTGATGTGGGAATGGGAGAATTTTGTTCATTATTGTCTTCATTATTTAAAAATTATGTATCAAACATATGTGGTTCTTCATGAATCAGGTGCTTACAGTCTAACAGAGCTACTTAGAACCTAACGAGATGAATGGGATTATGATGGACACATACGTAATTCGGATATGTAATTCGTAACATGTAACATGTAGTGGAGGTTGGTTGTTAAAGTCGGTACCAGCAGGTATTAAGAATTTCGGAATAATTCGTTAGGTCTCCAAGAGAAGAACTCTGAAGTTGAGCGATCTGTCAATAAGAATCTCTAAATCTTTGCCACGTTCCAGAGTCCAGAATTCGTTTGCTGGAATTGTCGATTTTGTTGAGGTTCGTGGAAGTAGATCCCATATTGCATGATCATCAATCAATCAGGCTACCATCGACGTCAATTTCCATTTGATGGAACAAATTCCAGATGTTGACAAGTGGTGCGATACAACTAGGGAATACAAAGCACCTTCCGGTGTATCAATGATTGCGTCGGTTTTTTTTAACTTCCTCTTATATTCTTCTCCTTGGTGGGTGTTACAGTGCAAAGAAAGAATTCAATGTTGAGACTCGTGTTGAACAACCAAGCAACTCCGTAATTGCTTACATTTTTCCGTTCCCAAAATTAAGGAAAATCACCTCAGGCTTCACTCATTCATTCGTCAACTCGAGTGGCACAAACTCGTTGACCAGTTGGGAAAATGAACAAACGAAAACAACGGTGATGATGATGATGACCGTCCTATATTTGCTGAAATGGCGCGCCTTGTCATGGATTGGAATCGGCAACGGTTCACGTGATCCACGGTCACGGATATCACCTCGCTGATGAGAAGGTCTCAGTGATTTTACAGACCTCTCGCCTCTCCGACGATCATTAACGTCCAAATTATGCCGTCTAGTTTCGGCGAAATAGCAAAGCAGCAATAGCCAAGCAGCAGGAAAACAAATTATTTCACGCGCCTTTTGGTTTCTTTCTCCACCACCTCCAAACCGGCAGCAAATTACCATACACAATTTTCCAGACGCATAGACAAATCACCTTACACGTGGGTCGAATGGGTTACAGGGCACTAGCCGGGTCAGCGTATCGGATCGGTGCGAGCGTTTCAATCGCGATGGATCGCACCGCGCGATAAGACAATTCTATTCTTTTCGGCTCAGCTACCTTGAAAATGGTGGCCCCCGGGTTTCGGTTATTTTTTTTTTTTGAGGGGGGCTTTTGAGTTTTTCCTATTTTGATTTGATGAATTGAATTCTTCCATTTTCTCACTGTTCCGCTGTGGGGATGGGACATGGATGGGCAGGAAATTCGCTTTGTATCCCACCCGGTGGAACTATCGGTAGCATGACCAATGAAAATTAATTACGAAAAGCAAATAGATAATGATTACCGCGTGGTTCATTTTTTTTTTGTTTGGGAAGGTTGTAAAGGAGTGCCTTCACGCTCGGGTGAGACATGTGGGTTGTGGCTTAAGCGGGGAGCATTGCTTTGGATGACAAAGAATTGTGCCCCTCATGGGGACGCTCGGCTTGAGGCTTTGATCTTCACTGGCTTTTTCCTTGAATACTCCATCCGGGCGAGATTGATTCATTTTTTGGGTTTTCTTTCTTAAGCTTCCGTTTGTCTGGGTTGGAGAGAAAGGTTGGAGCCGAATGAAAGGTTATGCTCGGAAAGGGGTCCATATCCAGATTGAACAAAGAGTTCGTGTTACGGAAGTACTTCCGTGGATTTATGATTCGCTCCTACGGGATACTATGCGAACAGATGAGATGTAACGATAGCGTAATTAGAGAGCATGTCTAAGCAAGTTCTTTGTTTCGAAGATCTGAAATTGATACTATGAATGTTTGGGAAGAACTGAACGATAATCACATATATCTGCTAAAGGATGTATCTGATTGATTTATAGCGTGATTGAAGAGTGGTTTTTGGTGATATTAGATCCATTCTAGATTAATTCTTACACGTTTTTGCATATAAAGATACTTTTTAGGCGATCAATCTAATTCATCAGAAGTCATATTCGACTCTTGTTTGGATCTTTCTTATTCAAATAAATGGGACTTTATAGTTTTTATGCAATATCTGGCAGAAATCTTCAAGAAAATCTGAATTCCCATTGACAAATCATTCAGTAAGAGCTTAAATGGTGCACACGAATACCGGGAACTAAGTTTTCCCACGATTTGCACGTCCCACCCGTCACCAAGGGATACGATTGTGCATTGATCTTGACTCGATCACTATCAGACACACACACACGTACACGGCACAGCATGATGTCATGTATGGTGTGGGATCTCTAAACATTTATAAGGCTCTCTTTTGCGGTATGCGGAACATTACTGCCCAAATACATTGTGAAAGCTACGATCAATTCAGTCCCTTCGCTACATAGAGGCTGTCTGGCTAGTCCCTTTTTCATTCGCACCCACTCTCCGTTATCCCTTTGATTGTGACAAATGCCGCAAAATTCGATAACAACAAAACACCGACCAAGTTCATTGCGACTTGAGCTGTGTTGACGAACACAAAGGGCTGATGGTGTCCCAACGGGCCGGAGACGTCCTGGGGCGCTAGATCCGGAGTGCGGTACCATCCTGCGGTGCGACACCCGTACGTTAGGACCCCGCAAAAGGCAGGAGAAAAGGACCTCGTTTCGATCGGCTTGACCCAGCAAAAGCGTTTGATGTGCGACGTTTGTGGTCTTCGTGGCAGAACATAAATTAATATCGGTCAATTGATCAGGTCTGAAAGTGATCGTCCTACCGATCAGGTACACAGGTACAACCCAGACAGCATCGGTACAGGTTGTTCGTCCCGCTTGCACTCCTTGGCAACAATATTTTGACAGTGGACAATGCTCCGTTTTGCCTTTGCGGAGGATGTCGTCCTGCGGGTGCTTTGATGTTGTTTTTTTTTAAGGGAATGTCAAGGTTACTGCGGGAGCGATCCGATCGACATGCGTACCGGTATATGGTCCCTGTTCTCAAGGGTAATAATATAATTGTCACAACAGTTTCAAAATATTTAAAAGCAGCTCGTAAAAGAGTGTGGAAAAAAAATGTAATTGTTGCTCTCGTTTGGAGAGCTTATGCTTCACTTGGGTGGTCTTTGAATGTTAGATCGGAAAATAGAAGATTGATACGGAATGGATGACGGCGGCTCGACAAATCGTCGAGACACCGACGTGATCGATTAATCATAACGAATGGGTTTGTCGTGCCGTGCGGTGTGATATTAAGCTGATCGTAAGCGGAACGTAGCCGCCATCGTGTTGTCGTGGATAATTTTCGAGCTGAGCCGCGAGGCATTTAGCCGCTCTGTTGGAGGTGGAGATCGTATAGACGTAGCTGTCACAAAGGTGTTCGAGATATGATCGAGCACAATGTTAATAAGTTCAATTGAAACCAAACGTCCATTAGGTTGAATTTTGCATGAAATTAGGTCGACCAGACGTAGACCGCATTGACCTATTAATTAATTTATTATTTAAGGCGCGCTGTAGTACACCGAGGCACTACTCACCGCTTATCACCACCATCACCGTCAAACAGTGTGTCCATATCTTTAAAAAATGCATGTAAACCCTAATGTGGACAAATTTATCAACCAGTTCAAATCACAGCGCTGCATGCTCCCGTCCGGAGCAATTGTGTCCAAATCAATTAACAATCCTTCGTCACAATTTGTCGTGACGTTCGCCCACGGTTTCGGCGCGGGTTCTCCCCAACATCATTATTTGTCGCGACCCCATTTGTCATCTATTTCTGATGATTGTGCCGCACATAATTGAAGCGGTGTAAAACAGAGCTCCAGCGCGCCCGGAGGCATTGGTATAAGGCACGGTTATAAGCTGTACCCTTTTCGGTGCTTCCGGCATGTGAGAGTTGGAAGCGAACCGAGATGTTCATTATGATTTATGGCTGACAAAACGCGTCAACCGGGATCGATGGTGGGTCGAAAGGGAACCACCACCGACGGCTGCCGACTTGTATTGACGGGTGGGTATTTAATTGATGGCTTTTCCTTTCATCTTACCTTCAATGCGTTCGATCGACGTTCGATCGTACGTGTTCCATTTTCCGGGTCACAGAAGGAGATAAATCTAAATCTCTTTAACTAAACAACAGAATAAAGGTACGACTCGTGTAATGAGCGTGTAGGGCGTCGCATGAACGGTCTCTCACAAGAAAAGGGCTTCAATTATTCAATGATCGTATGATTGGAGCTGGTTGACTTCCGTGGCTGTCCTGGAGTGTGGTTGGCCCTGTAACACTGCGATAGCAACCGATTAGGAGGCGATAATTATCGTAATTGTAATTACTGGAGCTGTATTGCATGGAATCCGTTTTTGTTTGCTCGCACTGGTAAATTACTGTATTTTATCACCGTCGCTCGTAGCCGCTTTATTTTACAATGTAATCAAACTGGAGTCCGGCCTGCAGCGAGTGCATGGGAGTCTACGAACACGCGTGCACGGAGTGTGTCGTTTCGGGACGGGTAGAGTAAATTATGGTTGCATGCACAGGGTTTCACATTAATTATGTCCGCCCGAAGGCTTCGGTAGTGTCTGCTGTGCCCATCCATCTAACAACTATCACGACAGCGTTATCGGCTCCGTGTTGTGTTGAAGTGCTATAAATAAATTGTGCTCTTGAGCTTTTCTTTCCATTTTGTACTTTTTTGTTTAAAGTCGAAGATTGAAGTTGTAATGTTTTAAAAAGTTATAAAACTTGAATAAAATAAGGCTAAGTAGGGGTACAATATGATCGATTTGCGATCAGAATATTACAATTCCATATGAACATGTCTGAAGTCTCAACCATAACCCCAGCAAACAGTTAAAATGACAGTTGAAACGTGTGGATAGCAATGATTATGGCTTTAAAAGCAATCAAACCGACAAACAACCCACCAAGTAATAATGTTGCCAAGTAGCGTGGTTAACGCTACAACAATCAGTGAACCACGCAGCAAAGTTTTCTGGCACAAAATCAAGAGATTGACAGCTAAATTAATCAAAGCACTGCTCGCGAAACGGAAAAGCTTTTCAGGCTTGTGAACGATTGGCCCGCCATTTTATTCGACCATGAAGCAACAATGGTTCTGGTGGTGTATTTTGCTCTATGGATCGTTGTAGATACTAATATCAGATAAATCAGCGGTTGTTTCGGTAGCATTAGGATTGTGTTGGAGCACTGTAGCATGAATCTGGACTCATTCAACAATAGCATTAACATGGAGGGAACTGATCGTTTGATCTGACAATGTAAATGGCTTTAAATGGTATGGTTTCGATTCCGATTGAGATAGAGAAGATATCATTAGTGATCATTTTTTGTGTGTGGTGATCTTCTGGTTGGAATCATGAAAAGTCATTAGAGCGAGATCTCAAAATAATTCAAATTTGTTCTACAATTCTTTATTTATCTTAATTCCTCTATTGATATATTAAAAATAGAACTATAATGTTTGATTCAAAAGTATACTAAACCAACTATAGGTCCTGCTTGTCTGCCTCTAATTTGAACGGAAGTTTCGATTCCTCTGACACGAGTACATCATTTAAACACAATGTTTGTTTAGTAACGACCGCTGAAGGGCCCACACATAGGTAGGACCTTGGCGCAAAAATGCAAATCGGTTCATTATCTGCAATTTCCCACTTAAGACTTTTCGCGTCCGACAATAACCCAACCCTAACCCGACGGTCCGTGGAATCCGGATCTGGGACCTTCGAACGGGTAATATAGTAGTTATCCTGTCCGCCGGCGTCCAAGTGGCAGAAATAGAGCCAACAACGTGTGCTTCACAACGTATGCTTCAGCTTTGTTGAAGCCAAAGTCGCTCGACCCGGACACCGCCAACGAAAAGGGGACTGAGGTACTGCAGACGAATTCCCCCGGACCGAGGCTATCGGGGCAAACACATAATTATACTTCACAAAACCCTTCAAAAATGCTGATAGCTGCCAGGTTTTTGGCGTTTGTTTTGGGTGAGGAAAAGTTTAAACTAGCACCACTCACAACCACCAAAACAAAACAAAAACAGGCACAGCAACTGCTGAGGGTCCCTGGGCCGAGGTACCACCTAGCTGACGGGTCTGTCTGCCTGTTGGGGAAACAATGTCTATTAGAAGCTATAATTTAATTTCACCACCAAAACTCCAACACTCAACAACGACCCGGGAAATGAAGAAGGTACAGCATGAATGTCCGCCGGCAAACGCCGGGCAGGATATCGAGCCATCAACAGTGAAGGGACCCCGGGGACCCCGAAAGTACCTTTCGTAAATAGGCAGAAAAGCTGCCAGACAGCCAATCATTTATCATAGAAACTTAATTTTCGGCTAGGCAATCGTGGCGATCGCATCGTCCGCGTGCATCCTGTGCTCTTACTGGTTCCTGCTATTATCCTGTCTAACGTTGCAAAGGCACCGGGTCTGGGTCGATGAATGGCCGAATGGTTGCGAAGTGTAATGGTGAAGGATCTCTATATTTCCCCCAACACATACTTTCGTCCGAAAGAGCCATCGCAACGGTGGATTGCAGGCGCATAGTGTTGCCGAACTGTTGGACAGTTGTTGTTTCCTAGCGGTGTGCGTGTATTATCACATCACAAACGACGCTCGGCCCGGTGCCGACCCGTAACCTCGATGTACGTAAGCTTCACTGTGCGTTCTAAGCTTGCCTAGACCGACGCGATAAACTGCTGCTGCCTTTCAGTACACCTAATTTTCCTTTTCCCAGGGGAAAAAATGTAAGCATCGCTGCGGGTTGTCTTTATGTTGGAAGCCATTTTGAAGGCCATTCCGATCACATAAAATGACCGGCGACCGGGCGATCAACCGATGGTTAGAGGACGCATTGTTGGACAATCGGGTCGATTTGTTGTGTTGCCGCGAACATGTCGTCGCTATCGATCGAGCGGCCAGTTGCTCTTTTTTTTTGGGTTTTACAGGCGCTTTCGGGAGGGACTTCCGAAAAAAGGGTCCCGTTTTATTGACGGGGAATTTCAATCGATGGGCCACTAATCGGGATGCTAGTTGCTGAGGTTCTATTAGACCACCAACGTTGACGAACGGTGGCGGTTAAGTCAAAGGAACCTGAAGGTCAACGGTGATGTTGTCATGTTACGATGGTGTGCTGATTAGGACTTAAAGAAGGTGAGAAATAGGAGAGCGAAAGAATGCGCCTTGGGAGGAAGATTTAGAGAGTTAATTTCACACCAAACCACTTCACAATGGATGGAACTTCTTTAGAATTTTCCTGGTGATTGCTATAATTTAATGTCTAAATGTACTCTTTAAAGTTACAACTGGTCCAATCCGTAACAAACTTCCAAAAATGATCACGAACAACAATGCACGCCGGTGATCTCAAGTAAAACCAAAAAGGAAACCTTAAAAAAGGGATATCTCCATATTATTCCTCGAGGGCACTTTCGTCCAGTTTCCATGCGTGCCAGCATCCACGCAAAACAAAAGATTGCCGAAAAAAAGGAAATTAAATTGCTATATCAGCTCTGGAGAATTTCGCAAGATGTCGGCCAACTTGCCTTGCTTCAAAGCGATTCGGTACTGGCATCGTCGAGATAAAGGTTGAGCGGAGGTTTTTTTTTGTTGGGTAATGGAGTGAATTAAAAGGTTCGTACTCGTTCGAAGACGACCTCCCCGATCGAGACGAAGAAGACTCCGGTCCGAAAAACCAAACAATCGTGTCAATTTAAGGACCAATTTCGTTGCGCACGCACATGCACGCAGATGTAATTTTGTGGTTTTCCACCCTAAAGGTCCAATGCCTTGACGACAGTATAGAGATATTTCGGTGCCCGTGGTGGTGCCCGTTCTGTTGTGCAATTGAGTGTCGTGTCCGGGTTGCGTTGGAAATGAACCGGGACCAGACAATGCACTGTTGCGAAAAAGTCATCGGAAGACAACTCTTTCGGCGGGGTTTATTGGGTCCGTTGGGTAAATGTTAGGAATTTCATCATTAAGGGCGAGACTGGCGGGAACTCAACGAGTGAATGCAGTTGATTCCATTAGTTGCCCCGGAGGTGGTTCGCTGTGGTGCGTACGAATTCGACGCGTTCTCCGGTACGACGTAACGCGATCATTCGATCGATAACCACTTATTTTCAGGTGGAAACGAATATTGTTTCAACCGACTGCTGACGATATAATCGTTTCTTTGGTCTTTTGTTTCGCGACGACACAACATGGCAGTCTCCGCGACTTCCATCTTGAAACCGAACGAAAAACTGAGGCTACTGCGTTCTGTGATAATGATGCTCTGCGGCTTGTGCTGATCACCGGGCGAGGGTATAAACGAATTTATACGATCACTTCTACCGAAAAGAAAGTGCAGTGGCGGAGTGGTCAACGGAATGGTGAAACAATTTACTTTTCGCCGACGGTTGTCCGGCCAGCCTAAAATGTAAAACTAAAAGAACAATCCCACTCGATCTTTAACGCTTTGCAGAGAAGAGGTTGAAGGACTGGTTTGCGTGTTTTTTTTATTCCCTCTTCCATCTCTGCAGTAGTTCAATAAAGCCTGGAGGGCTTGTTGAAGCTGTTCATACTATTATTAGCTCAAGCTCGAGGGCAAAGAAGACCAAAAAAGTACTGACCCGTACACCGATCGTATCCGGATTCCAGGGGGTTGAGATTGCAATTTTCTCATTTTCGAAACATTAAATTACCCGAAATTGTCCTCGAAGGCGCGTTCGGTAACGCAGCGTTTTTTCGTTTTGCAAAACAATCGTATTACCTTACGAGTCCCGGTGACGTCGTTGGATGTAATGGAAAAGTGTCAAAATAACGACCTTATTACGATGCCGTTGGTGTGGTGGTACGTGAAAATTGAGACCCACTGTTTCCGGCACTCGATCTCCTCACCCGGACCGATCATGTACCAATCATGTGGGGCTGGGAAAAAAGTGCTGATAATTGTTGATAATGTTGTTTGCCGGTGGTTCGGCCAATTTGATGGCTGATGGTGGTGGTATCCCGCTGCGTTTCCACCGTTACCGCACCCAGCCTCCCCGGGCTTTTCTTTCGTATATTTTTTGCTCTGGGAGTGATCGTTAAGCAGCACTGGTCGAAGTGTTTAAGGTGCTGTGGGTAATTCGGTGAGAAAACCGGTAAAATTAAGGAGTGTTTTTGATCGATGTCGTTCCGAGGCGGAATTATGAATCCGATTCGGTAGATTACACCTGCCAGCTTGAGGCTGGTTAACTTCGGCCGGTCAAACGGTGGGATAGTTTTACTGCTGTGCTGTTCGCCGCTTGTCAGAATGGCATTAAAAAAAGGAGAAGTTTTCGGGGTTTATTTGCGCCTCGAAGTGAAAGGAACTGTTTTACTCGTAGTTAGTACTGGGAGGAGGTCGCGTAAATTGAGCAAGAAATATTTGTCATTCGCCAACGGTGCATTCGATTGGTGGCGATCATGATGGGCTCATTAATTATAGACAAACAATTGCGGCAAATGAGTGTTGAACGAATGTTTTCCGCAGGTGTTCGTCGAGCATTGATGTACCGAATGGTGTGTTTTTAACTTTATGGAAAATTCGAGTAAAGAATTCTCGATAAATAATAATTTTTAAGGGTAAATTGAACATCTTTGAACATCTGTTCCAGTTCAGTATTGCTTCATTAAGTTTAAAATTTAAAAGTTTTTAAAAGATTTCGACGTTCGACGTTGCTTTTCTACTTTTAATGTTCGTGTCGTTGTAAATTACAGTGCCTTACACAGTAAGCCTTACAGTGAAACGAAGGTGAAAAGTAGACAAGCACCCTCAACCTCACAAGTGTTTTAACCTCATAACAAACTACTGCAAAAGTAGAAGATTCTTTTTAAAAACAGACTTATAACACAGCTGTAAATCATAATCGGATGTACATCAAAAACTGGTAAATTTATCCCAAAACTCTGTGTTATAAATATCGGGTTAATTAGAATTTACTGAAGAGAATTTTCTTGACACAGCAACACCTTCCAACATGTAAATCAAACACGCAATTGACCTTCTGAACCTCGCGACCAAAGCCAATGAAATTAAACCCTGTAATCACCCTTGGACTTCCCGTTTATCCTTTATGTTTATGTGTGCTACTATGAAATAGATTTATTTCGCGTGATACTAAGCTGTTGATCGAATAAATCAAATTCCATCGGCAGTTCGCACTGTAAGTCCACCCTCGGTCTTCGCATTCGCAAACTAATCTAAGCGGGCATCTCATCAAACTGGTCAAACATTGGACAAGCGATCGCACCGCAATCGGGACCTCCCAGTGAAACGTGACTGAAACATCAAAAAAGGGGAACTGAAAAAAATGTGAAGAAACCCCTCCTCGGGATGACGGATGTTTTGAAGCGGCACAGAGAGAAGATTTACCTTTTGGGGAGTTTGAAAATCTACCGCCCCCGTGATGATGCGGGGCTGAGATAGATAACCTTTCAGTTTTTCACCTTACCGTACTTGGGGTTTGTTGGTGCAAATGTTAATAATAGTCCCCCCTTCTTGCCCATTACACACCATCCACCGCATTCTGCTGACCCAAGTCTAACTCCTCCTGGGTTTGGGACGCAAGAAGTGTTTTTCCTTAAACCGTTCGGGTGAGGAGAAGGTGTAGCCGTAATAAAACGGAGCAAAATAAACACCCCGGTGTATACCGTTTTATTAGCGACCCTGTTTTGTGTGTATGAATTTTATGTTTTTGTTTTTGCTGTTGGTGTGTAGTTGCGGTTCATATTTTTATTTTCGATACCACGCTCGCACACGTTTACCCGACATCTTGGCATTCGGTTCGGGGTATGATTTATCACTCGTTGATCAGAACGTTGGTTCGCTTTTTTAACCTTCTAGCACACACATACTGTAGTTACGTTGGACAAGCCATTTGATGAACTTTCGGAGGGGTTGAACATTAAAACAAGCGAGCTGCGAGGTTTTATTTTCCATTCGGTTGCGGGGAGAAAAAAAGGGCAAAAAGGGATATTAAACCTTCAATAACGATAACGCAAACGATCGAAAAGCCAACACCCGGTACAAGGGATGCAAAATCAACTCCCCAGTCGCAGCTGGGACCGTACCCGGTTGGCACGGGAGTTTCGATCGCCAGTGGAAAACAAACGCGAAGGAAAAACCGCCGATCGCGAGTACCGGTGGTGAATTCGTAAATGGTACGGTACCCGCAGGTTACGAAAACCGTTTGGCACGGTGATAGATTTATGAAGCTCGCAGGTGAAATTTATTATAATTACATGTTTACTTTTTCCCCTGACGAGGAGCTTTCCCTTTACTCGAGGTTTGGCCCCCAGGTGCCAAACTTGCAGGTATCTGTTTGTTGTAGCTCGTTTCTGTACCGTGTAGCATCCGTTTGGTAAAAGATTTACTTTACCACACTGCTTTGCCGTTTGCCTGTTTGCACGGGAAACACGACAAAACCGAATCACCCTGAAGCAGCAGGCAGGGCTGCAGTATGGATTTTGGTGTGAGTATTAAAACATAAAATACCGCAAGCTAAAGTTAACAAAACACTTGAGCGGGATGGAGATGGGGGGGGTTTCTGGAAAGTAAGTAACATTTTGCTGAAAGTGGAAAATTGCTACCAATGCATGGACCCGGCCGTTTGGTTGCTGGTTAGGACTCGGAAGAATATGGCAGGTAAGCAATCATCTTCCCTTTACTTTGCCGTTAAACTAACTAATGCTGAAATTTAGGGTTGAGTAGTGAAGGTACTTTGCCATATATTTCACCACGGGAAAAGACGTGGCTAAGGTTAAGTACATATATTTAAGTAAAGGTGGCCGCGGTGTAATTAATGTTTTTATTTTTGATTTGAGGTTTTTCTTTGTTTAATAAGGCTTTCTATGGAAAATAAAAGATAGCGAGAATAATAAGAGATTGTAGCATTTTGTTTATGTTCCCTCTCGTCACCTACTTATAATAATAATTACAATAAAATTAAAAAAAAACATAGTTACTTCAAGATTTATAGATTTTAACTCTTTGTTTTCAAAGGTACAACAAAATGCACAGTCAAATAAAGAATGCGAGTAGCTTACAGAAGCTTTCATGTTGTGTATATTATTCAAGCTGTGTAATATGATGTAAGTGTAGATGTACCATGTCATTCTGTAATGTAAATGTTGTAAATGTTGTAAATTAAATGATTAATATTTAGTAATCGATAAAACAAGAACAATAATAATTCGTAAGTTTGTAAAGAAATCATCTATCTCTCTAAACCTTTTCAACAAAATATTGATAAATGAGAAATATTATTAAGGTACTAATAGTCACAAAAAAACGGTTAAACTTTTAACTATTTATATGTATCTTTTATACTTTAGTGTTAAAGTTTAGTATGATTTATACTGCGCAGAAAATATGAAGTAAATAGATATATTAAAAAAAGTAATAAAGGTATTTTATAGTGAATTATAAATAATTATTTTTTTCCTCTGGAAACTGGCTTCAAATAGCCCGAAATAATAATATAAAAACACTTTCATATGATGATTGCGAACCGTTGCGTTGCCAACTTATTTACAGCTTCGTTAGGTGAAATTAATTCCATCGCTTGACATGCAACCCACCCGGGGTAACGGGGGAGAAAAAAAACCAACCATTCAAGCCAATGGGTGCTAAATAAAGAGCCTGCGAATGCGTCTCCATCGGCAAACAAAACAGGAATGGGCCAGCAACTCGACCAATCAAAATTCCACCGCTTACCGATTTTTGTGCAAGTGCAGTGCCGTGACACGCGGGCACCGATCAGCGAATGCGTGTGTGGTTGATGGTATTTTTTTTGCTGTTGCTGTCGTTGTTTTGCTCGCTTATCGATAAGCGAACAGGTCAGCAGAGGTGTGATTTGGGGTGGCGAAAAAGTTTTACACTCCACGGACCGGCGTTGAAATGCGTTGATTGTATCGTGACGTGGGTCGTTCGTTTGGTTGATCGTTTCCCACATCGGGTGCGCGCGAAAGGATCTCGTCTCCACCGTGGACGACACCTCGGTGAGTTGTTTGCCGTGTGGGTCCGGTACCACCATTCGCCCCCCCCCCCCCATTCGTCCGTTATTAAAACGTACAAGTAACGACTTCAATAAATTTATGACTTTATGCAACTACTCGTTTCGGTGCGCTCTCGTTCGTTTATTTCTTCGTTAGAGAAGGGGCAGGGTATCATCGTCTGGTTTGGTCGCATTATTTGCTACCACCCTTTTTGGCGGGACCGCGGGTACTCCGGTACGCGAAAGGGGCTCGTTTCATGCTCAACATAATTTTAGCTTTTGAGCCCCGCGCTGCTTTCTGCTGCTGCTCCGAGGTGCAGCATATTGGTGTTGCACGCTCGCATGGCACCATGGCTCCGGACGCAGGTTTGTGCTAAATAAATCATCTACCCTTTCGGGTCAGCTCCCCTATACCGGTTGGTTCACCTCCACGTGGTGAGCTTGTTGGTGGGTCCTTAACTTGTGGAGATCTCGACAACAAACAACTCGACAACAAACGAACGGTGCACTGGAACTGGGGCGCGGAGTTGATACGGGCGACGGGATAGGGAGACTCCTCCTTTGTCGAACTTTATATAGTAATCATGTTGGTTGATTGGTAATTTTTACTCGCAGACATTTTGAGCCCACCAAACCACCCTTCTCCCTCCTCTCCGAGAACCGCCGGGAAGGGGGGGCGACTCTTTCCAATAACGGCGCAACGATGATCGCCTTCGGTGCCACAGTTATTATTCTCTACACCCTTCATTTTCTTTCACGTCCTTCTCAACACTCGCTGCAAATGTGATGCGAACTTATGCTCTGAGGCCGCCATCAAAAAAACCCCCCCCTTTCGCCGGATGGACGTGTGCAATCGGACACATTCGTATGCGCGAAATTTAACGAGATTGGCGTCAAGTGGGGGCCGTAACCCGTGTGCCCAGTCCGCTTTCGGGCGAACTGCGGACGTAAACCGGGTTTTGCGTTCCCGTCGTACGGAACGGATGATAAATGGCCACGATCGATTGTGGTGGATGTTCACCCTCCCGCTCGGTTGATGGGTTCGGGTCTGGGAAAAGTTTCCCGTCCAGCATCGCCATCACCACGATGATGATGATGACGCTAGGCGTCGATCTTGTGCAAAAAAAAAAAACAAAAAAGCACCTCGCGAACCCGTTCGGAAACCCTTTTTCGAGCATCATTTTCATGTTGAATGTGCGCGCGATGGGGTTTTCTCGGCCAACCATTTGCTTTTTGCTTTCTTTTTTCCCCCCTGGTTCAGCGCCCGAGGAAGCACTTTGTGTTGTTCTGCTTATGATTGATGTCCAGCTGGCCGAACACGGACGCCTCGACGCCCTCTGCGCTACGATCGCGTCAATAATTGGTTAACTTCGCGTTTGCATAAACATTTGTTATTTGTGCAAAGAAATAGAGGGAGATAAAGAGAGAGAAAGAGATAGAAAGAGAGAAAAAAGGAAAGAAAAAACAAGAGGGAAGTACTATGGAAGCACCAGGTGAAGTGAGGTTGTTAATTGAACGGATTGATCGATGGTGCGATCGCAACAGACAACAGGCAACAGCCAACGGGGGGAACCTGTCAATCTGTCAGCTGCAATTTATTGAGCTATCGATAGGGTTACGATGTTAAGATGATTGTTTTTCCCTCGCATGTGCTACATAGTATGTTGCTGTTGCCACCACAGAAAAGCTTCAACTCCATTGTGCTGCTGATAACGAGTGCTCGAGTTGATGCCACGCAGCTTCTGTCGCAACGAAAGCGATCGAAATGCGGGGGGAATTATTTACCGAGCCATTATGTATGCTTGAATGAAACCGATTCGAATTGATTGGCTGTAGGGGTACAGGGCTTGACCGCGCTTCCTTGCCGAATCGTCACCAACGCCGTGAGTGCAATTGAAGATCGTTTTCATTTAAAAAACATTAAAGCAACCACTTGCTGCTGGAATGCAAATTGGAAAATGAGGTTTTGCTAAACCATGCAGAACTGATTGTGTGGTGAGATGTGATTGAGTTTATCCATCGCACTGCGATGATTGCCCTTTGGGCAAGTGTTTAGCGGGCAGAGAATAAATTGGATCGGTGAAACCACATCCTTGTGAGCAGGAAATGGTTTTGATGGAAGAGTTTAATTCCAAATGGAATTCATTTCACTTGGTCTACATATTGATAGGACGGAAGAATATAAGTAAGGTGTTTGATCGTTTGAGAGATGATCGATGATTTAAACTAAAAACAGCTTTTACCAAGTCAAAGTTTAATACAAACACAAAGTTTCCTGAATGAAGCAAATGAAGACAGTTATTTCCAGTTGTTTGTTTTGATTGTAAACACGATTCTGGTAACGAATCAATTTGTCGTTTTGGTGGTTAATTGCAAAAATAAACCTCCATCTACTTCTACCAATCCATCCCGTGCCTGGGCTTTTGCAATTGCTATCGTGACTAAATGATTTCCTCCAGTTTCCTAAGAGCCTTCTTGTGTCCCACCTTGCTCTGCACTGATGTAACCCTTCGGTTCCAATTGCATTCTCCCATTTTCCAATTCCCCGCACCGGAACGAATGGTTTCCGGGCAATTTTGCTGTATAAATAAAACGAATCCAGCCGCGATCTGGTGGGTACGACGATTCGATGAGATCGTGATCATTCGCTTTTAAGTCTATACAATTAATTAAGCCTTACGGCCAGCTGGATTTGACCAAGAAGTCTAGTAGAATAGCTGTGGGATTCATTCTACAACATGACATATCAGTCAATGTTTAATTTTTTTGTATTTGGAGATTAAATGGCAAAATTGAAGCTATGACTAGATAGCATCTTTTCAAGTCCAAATGGAGTAAGTACAGGTAGAGGCTGCATATGTTAACCTTTCTCAAGGTTTATGTAATTTTTATTTATTTTTATTTGTATTTAAGTTTGTCCCTAGAACTAACTATAGCTTATACAATCAGCAATTCATTTTTGAAAAGGTGTATTAAAGAGTTGATGTCAAAGTTTTCATAAAAATCAGAACTCTAAAATCTCGTTAAAACCTTAAAAATTGCATAAAAATCATGAAGCTTAAACTTGTTTATTTCTGATAATTCGTTTTAGAGTATAAATATTTAGTATCATAAAAAATTTAAGAGAAGAATTGAATATATTCTTCTTTTTAACTTAACTTTTCAAAATAATCCGAAAAAAGCTTCCTCACTGACGGACTTTCTTAGCAGTTATCAAAAAAAGCTCCAAACATTACTCGATAACTTAAGCCATTGATCTTCGGGGCCATTTTTAAAATCCCCCCGCTCGATGTGTCTTCCGTCGGTGGAGTTGCTCATTTTACCGTTCAAGATGCTGTGTATGACTTCAATCTTGCAGAGGGGTTTGGTCTGCCGTCTTTCCTCCATTCTCCTACAAACCTCCAGGATACTAGGCCATTTTTCATTTCTGGCATTGGCCGTCCTTCCCAAACCTCACCCGCGGGGCTTTTTACACTCGGCTTTCGGTGCGGGTTTCTAATTTACTTTTTATGATTCAGCTTAAAATTCTCGTTCTTGGCGAGCGTTTTGTTTTGTGTGTTCGGCATCGCGATGTTGTTGTCGTATACGTTCCACCGTCCAGGTTTAGGAACATGTTTTCCACCCGGTTTCCGCGGCCTACCAACCAGCACCCTTTGCTCGCCACTACTCCTCGCTAATGGAAGCAAAAGGGAAAACATAATCATTACGTCGAGCAAACGTCGCGTCGAGGGGAGGGGAATACAGCAGAAGAAGAGAGAGAAAAAAGCACGCAAAAGCCAAAGAACACGGGGTTCGCCGTTCGTGGCTATTAGTTAAGTTATACAAACGTTCGGCAATATGGCTGACACCGTGTATAATTATTAGATTGAAATATTACAAATCGCCCGGGGGCCAGACAAGGCTCGAAGGGCCCGAACCGTGCACGGGGAGAAGCACATCCCAATTTCGGGATCTTGGAACAGGGCGAACGTGAGGGTCTAATGAACGGAACGGAACTCGTTCCTTCCCCACCGAAATGAAAACCCTTCGGGAACCGATTCGACGCGGTTGCTGTTGCAAGGGGCCCTTTCTGCCGTACAGGGACGCACAACCGCGGGTCCAAAAATCGAAACGAAACCTGCGAAAGAAGATGGGCGTTAATCGAGAAAGAGAGACCCTGCCGTTGTTCGTTGGCATTCGCCATCGCCATTCGTCTCGGCGGATCGCGAAGAATGATCATGTTTCGATGGTGGCCGTTTGGGATGGAGTTTTGTGTTGTGCTGTAGTTTGTACCGTTCCCGTTCTGCTTTCGCCGCGGCGCACCGTGCGGTTCCTTCACGTTTTTCGTCTTCATTTTCGCCGGAAGGGGCCATACACATTCGACACAGACCTTCCTTCGCCATTGCTATTCGGGCTCGCCCGTTGCCTCACTCACTGTGGATCGATTTTGGTTCGTCTGTTCCTTTTTTCTTTCGTTTTCGTTTTTATGTGTGTGGAACTTCGTTTTTCCATTTCTTCAATTTAACTTCATCGCTTGCTGGTTGGTTTTGCCGTTGCTCTTTTGTTTCGTTGGATGTTTTTTTTTACTTCATTTAGACCATTCTTTCCCTTCCAACCCAACCCAATTCCTCTCCGTGTTGGGGGGCATCATTCTGATGGACGGATTCATTCCACACCGGGGGGGGGGGGGTTTTGTAGCCCAAGAACTTAACAGGATCTCGGATCGGGTTGGATTTTTTCTACTTATTGCTACACCTTCAACCAGCTTTGCTTGCAACCAGCACGATCGGTGCGAACCGGTGGTGAAATTGTTGGGTCGCTGGCAACATCATAATAAATGATCGTGGTGGAGGAGAAGCATGATGGTGGTGGTGGGAAGCTAAGCGAAGTGCCCACGAGGATCACCGTGTTTCGCATTCGAATTGGCCAAAGTCTACGGGGTTCGGTTTAATAAGTTTATCTTCGTTTAATATCTATCAATATCTGTTTATGCTACGATCGTGCTCTGAGCTATTCGTGTTTGGTCGAAAGCATGATTTGTGTGTATGAGTGTGTGTGCATGGAGGGATACTGCAGATGTTAAATGTTTTTGGTTTTGTTTTCTTCTGTTTCCAGGCTTTTGGTATTACCCTGGTGGTTCGATTTGGAACATGGAAAAAATAATCCACCAGATGGTACGGGTTGGTTCGATTTAATCGTTTGCTTTTTAACATGATTTAATCGCCAGTTGTTGCGAGTGGATTAAAATCATTGATCAAGCGGAACATGGTACGGTGTTGGCAGTAGTAAACTTGGAAAAAGTGTACGGGGTTTTTCTGAATCTTGACTCTTGCATTAAATGATACCTTTTTTATTTTATAGTACTCTTCCGAAGTAATTTGCCGTCGGTAAATGTATTAAAAATGATCAAACGGTTTTAGAAATGTTGCTTTTTGAAAAGAGCTACTACTAACATTATAGAATGTATTTGATAAAATGAGTTTCCCAACACTTCTATTCAATTCTGTTCCCAAAACTTCAAGGCAATAAACAAAGGCAATAACTATAAATAATACAGCAAAATTTATGTTGCACAATATGCACAAAGAGAAGAGAGAACAGTACAAAAAATAAAACAAATCATATTCATAAAGATGTTAATTTGCTGTTCATTTGCTCATACAGCTGGCCACGGAAGTGATAGTGGCGAAGATGCCATTAATGTTCGACCCCGCAGTATTTTGTTTGTCAGGGACATTATAAGAATTGCGATGTTTTACAACCAGATTCGCTACGATTGTCTCCGTATTATACATTCCCCTTTGCATTCCTTCCTGCGACCTCCACACACATTTGCCACATCCTTCAGCTGCTACAATTGATGCAGCAGGAAGCGTTCATGTGATCATTTCATTTATCACCCTTCACGAACAATGCCGATTCGATGTTGTTTTCCTCGCGTTGCGGTTGTCTTTCGCAGCGCAAACAAAAATCTCCTCCCCGGGCAGGAAACGCTGTTGTCATGTTTGATTATAACTTCCATTAGGGAAGGGCAACACTTTTGCCTAAGCGCATCGTACCGGAAGATGCTCTTATGGGGTGGAACATGCGCTAAGGCAATAACACAAAAAATGTTCCTGTTGCCCTAAACCATCCCGGCCGGTGAAAGTGAACGATCCTGAAAATTGCGTAATAATGAACACGTATTCAATTTGTGAGCTAGCAGCCAAAAGAAAGAAAAAAGACGATAGTGTTCCTGTGAAGTAGCAAATTCACTTAGTGTTCCACTGACTCAATTGATGGTGGACGCAGGAAGAGGACGAGTAGGGGGAAAAGCGACGCCCATGGTAAAAGGACACACCCAGTCCAGGGGGAAATCCTTGGTTTGTAACGGTTGCGGCTCTTGTTTTGCATCTCTGTCCCGCTTGCAAACAAACGTTGTGTTGAACGGAAGCGCAAGCTATCGATTTCAGCCGGGAAGGTTTTTCTACACACACACACACACACACACACACACACACACACACACACACACACACACACACACACACACACACACACACTGTGGAAACCGGGAGGGTGAAAATTCAATCATCGGTTAAAGGAACAACCACCACCAAGGACGACGAGTAATGAAAGCCACAACTCGTGCAAATGGCGCACCCTTTGCGAGTGAAAAGCGACCCCAAAACCAAGAGCGCTCCGACAGCAAGCGCCCTTGATACGGTTGAATGCAGGAGCGAAAATGGTTTGCTATCCTTTTTTCCCCATTTTTATTAGCTTGTTTGCGCGGATGCCATTTCCACGCTGGGTGTGTGTGTGTGTGCGTCTGTGTGGTCAATTGTGGAGGGGGGTTTGGTTGGTCGTGCAGCGGGGCGTAAAAGTGCTGGAAAAACCGGGAGCGAAATGATGGCCGCGCGCGCGTTCGTAATAATGATGGCGTGTTGGTGAAAATGAGTTGCAAATTTGTTTGTTCAGCACGTTTGTGTATTAATGTGCGAACAGTGGAATGTTTGCGTGTGGCTGTAAAAAAAATTAAGGCAATCAAAACTTACTTGTGAAATAAACTATTACATTTACATTGAAATTTTATTTTTATTATGAAAAGTATAGTTAGAGATTTAAACCCGGTCCCGGATTCAGATAGAATCTATTTATCAGGAACTCGGCAAACAGAGTGTTTTTCTCGGTATTTAGAGAGGACAAGTACCTCAGATATAGAATTTAAATATTTTTTATAGTTTTTATTATATTAATAGCTGTATTTTTACTTATTGGGGCGTAACTTCGATATTGTAATGGTATATTTACAATACTTCTTGATCTACGAGCAAAAGTATAGATCGATCAAAGTATATTCTGTATCGATCATGTGGACTATCAACCTTTCCAAAAGTGTAGTTCCAAACTTCATTAGATCTACTTTAATTTCAAATACATATTTTTATTTGAATTTGCTTCGTGAAGCCTTTCCGAATATTCAACCGAATTCTCGTTAACTTTACATCCAAATCAATTCCAACGCCAACCAAACCCACGCTCGAATGCGACGAAAATCGATCCTTTTTAATCAAAGCTCGACGCTGTCACTCGATCCAACCGGTGGACATTTATTTCCCAGGCTTAGCCTTTATCAGCCGATGATGCCGTACGGCAGCGAAAAGTAGCCACAAGCAAAGTAGCTTCCAGTGCGTGTGCGGGTTGCGTGTAAGTGCACGCTTCGACCTTCCGATGCCGATACACCGTTCCATTTACGCTTTCGTTTGTTTTGCTTTTCCGTCCCAGCGCGGTACGGATCGTTCGGCAGGGTAAGTGCAGCGTCCGTGGCCACCGCGAACGAGTGCATTATGGGTTCTCGGGGCGCCCGCGCTCCCATACGCTTGCAGGATTTATCTCCTCGGTGGCTCAAATTAATGATCATCGCTGGTAAAATAATCTCTTTCGAATACTCGAATACATGCACACGGGTCGCGAGCATGTGCCCGAACGAAAGGTACAGACCGGGTTGCATGGCTGCAACTGGGGGTAAGGGAGCACGCCGGAATGTGTCACATCATTTATTCTATCTGAAACGCGTTGACGCATTCGGGGCTTCCTCGGGAGATGCACCCGGGTGCATGCATCGCGGGTCGTTTAGATCGGTATGCACTTTCGGGGTTTGGTGCTGCCTACGGGATGCTTGGTAAGGGTTGCAGCTTATCTGGACAGCTGTCCACTCGCGCTTCGAACGGCCATTTATTTTCCGCCTTTAATGGAAGGCCGGGTACGGTGTAGCGACAAAGCGATGGAGCGAAGATTCTTCACACCGTCCTTAAAACGACGCAGTGTGGCCAGCAGTGTGGCTGGTATCGGTCCCGCACACAATCGGTCGCCCGGTGTTTGATGATCGTTTAACCTTTGCTTAGCGATCGTTCGGTGCGAGTGTGTTTTGTTGACCGTGTTTCGAATTCGGTGACAAAGCTGAAGGTGTTAAATGACCCTTTCGATCGTCATTAAGTGTGTTACAATGTTGCTATTAGGCATGATTAGTTTGATCGATGTTCGGTTCTAGGATCGATGCGACGAGATGGATTGCATGATGAGTTGAAGGTGGTCGTTGAGATCGTACCGATAAAAAACGCGTTGTTGAAGTAGAGGTCGACTTATGAAGGGTATCTTAGTAATTCTGGAATATGTTACGTTGTAATGTGAGAATCGATATGAACAATTAATATTCTACCGCATACATTAAAATAAATGAGCACATCGCAGCGATTTTTCGTAATAGTTCCTTGAAATCTCTAGACGAATCCCGATTGTCTTATAAAAATTGACGAGATATGTTGATGTTATCAAGTAAAACGTATTGGACATTAAAATAGACTCCGTGTTGAAACAACTTCACATCATAAGGGCTTTTAAGGAGCTATCGAATATAGCTCATGAGGATATAGCTATCGAGACATTTTTAATATTCTATCATTTTAAAGGGATCCATAATATGATAGCGTAAATTGAGGCCTACTGCATCTGATAAGTCTGAATAATATTACAAATATTCTACAGAGAATCTTGTTTAGGAATTTTGGGGACATGACGAAAGGGTATTCGATTTTCAGAGGCATCGATGCAACTATCTTCATCTTATAAGATATGTGATATTGAAGAACAGCTTGTTTTATTTAATTATGGGTTTTTATTTATGCTTGGAACGATCTAACAATCGTCTCTTAAACCACTTTGAGCATGCCACGTTGTTCAAATAATTGTATTAATTCGTTACACATCCTACACTCAATGGTGTAACAACGGTCACGTGCCGTATAAAAATACATCAATCCACCCTTAATTCTCGATGGCAATAAATGTGATGCTGTACAAGACAGATATGAACCAAACCCTGGTGTTTGTGCCCTGTCCAATTGAAACCCCTTACTACTAATCACGAACATCGTCCAATCGTAAACGATCGTGATTTTGAATTAAATATTTAACACCACCCTTCTCTGCTGGGGGATGGAATGGAATCACGCAGCAACCGGGAAATGGAATGAAACGGCAAACATCTTCAACGTTAAAGTGTGACAATCTTCTCTATCAGTGTTTATGTTTGATTCCCTCTTCGAAAAGGAACCGAAAGGACTTTAGGCCGGTTCCATCGCCTACAGCATGATTGTTTCCCTGGTGGAAATCGTTTGCTCAAGTGGATTAACGGATTGCCACGAAGCGGTGCGTCTCGTCGGTGTGATAGATTGAAATTTATGGCCGACTTCATTTGGGTGATTGTTTTAAACCATTACTTCCCACACCCTTGAAGGGTGAACAGTCCCCACAGGCAAGTAAACCTGACTGTTCCCTGCACACTGTGACAGTGGAAAAAGCGTGTCGAAAAGAAAACCCACACGGAGGGTGTTGCGATTGTGGATTATGCGGTACGATTTTTCCAAAACCTCCCCACAGCGCAAAAGGGCATCATCAGCCGTTGCGGACGTTTGCGTTCGGTACGGGAGAGTCAATCTTTCGCCGGGCAGCCGTTCATAATTTTAATGGGTTTTTCATGAGAATTTCGCTGTTTTCGGGATTTTCAACCCCAATGTGGGTGGGTGTGTCACACAGTGTCTTTCGATGCCGTGTGTTTGCCTTTCACGAACATTCCCACTTCTGTCGGTGCATTAGCTGGGTCGCGAACAAACCCCGGCACACTACAAAGTACCGAATAATGGCGTCGTAAAAGTGTGTGTGTTACTAATTTCGTCGAGTGCTAACGCATTATGGAACCGTTTTTTGATGGGAAACTTTTGCTAGCGATAAGTAAAACAATCTTCATCGTTTGCTAGCAGCATTGGTGCTCGGGAGGGTTAATTAAATCTAGCCGACGAATGGCAATGCTACGGTACAATTTTTGGTGCTTTTGTGATGCATCAGCATGGCAACGGTTGTTGCGGAAGTGTAAAGGGTGAGACTTTGGAAAGGCGAATGGGTGATAATTTCCATAATTATGTACACAGCTTCTTTGTAGCGCGTGTTGGTGTGTCTTATCGGGCTGGGAACACACG
The DNA here is from genome assembly GCF_943734755.1 of Anopheles moucheti. Lineage (NCBI taxonomy): Eukaryota > Metazoa > Arthropoda > Insecta > Diptera > Culicidae > Anopheles > Anopheles moucheti. Next base: position 9,123,114 of record NC_069141.1, on the reverse strand, counting down.
CCATTGTCCTTATAATACAGTTATGAAGAATGTGTCTTTGAAGGAATTGAATGTAAAGCAGAGTAATTTGGACTCTTCACAAGCAGAGTGGAAGGTATGAAGAAATTACAATGCATTGAAGTAATTTAGTTTTATTACGAATAATATATACGTCCAGTTTCTTTGCTTCTATTTCCATGTTGCTCTGTTGTTAATTCTTAACAGCAGGAATAATGATAGCCTAATATTAGCAAATCGTTCAGATGTGAAGCATTCAGAAAGCTCTCCTCAACACTTTGAATTCTATCAAAGTTCCATCATCATGATAGAGATCAGTTCCTAGCAAAAATCTTCGTAATCTTAATAATTAATTCTTTAAAGCTTTAGATTGATATTTAAAAAATATATTAAACTAGCAAAGGAATGTGCAAGGAAAATACTTTTCTATTCTTCAGACATTAAAGAGAAAAGCTTAAAATTCCTAACCATAAACTACACTATCGGTGTGGCTACACCTAATGGGATGTATAATTTTTATCCCATTTTAGATCATTGTTGCGCCACGTGAGGAAGGAAAAACGATCCAATAACAACTAGACACGAACACCGATCAGCCTCCGATCTGGCTGCGTGTGTGGTCCGCTGCATTCGGGCCCTGCGTCCCGAGTGCGAAGGTGGCTGTGGGTTTGATGACGAGACTGCTATTACAAAAGCCGTGGCGGCATCCTGTACATGGACGCAAGGACGATTCAAGCGCACCCCGGGGAAGCCGTTTTACGTTCGGGATAAACACCTTTTCGGAGGCACACGCGCATCGTTTGATGTGTTGTTCCTTCTTTGCTGCCAGAACACCCTTCGGCCATTACATTCAATCGGGCCCCGAGACATCTATCCCTGCGTTTCGTTTGTCCCGTTGTGGGAGCAACAAGGTAGAATAATTTTTCACCTTATCGAAAGACTAATTGTCCCGCACGACATGGGCCCCGTGAATCTGTCGGGGGTGCTCTTTCGGAACGTCATTTTTGTTCGATGTTGGGTACACCAGCACCAGAACGGACCCGGCTCGACCCGATACTTACCGATCATTGTTCACCGGCCGGCTTCTTCGGTGGGACGGTTTTTTTTCGGGTGGGACACACATGTCACAACATTAAGATTTATGCGGTCCGGTTAGTCCGGGATGATATTGTGGAGAGCCCGATCAGGACCTGCTTCAGGTTGCGTGGTGTGGCTGCATCATATCTTGTTACCCTGAACCCTGATACCATTTGAGTTGATTAATGAACTGATGCGATGAAGCGTACGTTTTTCTTCTTTGTTGGGGAACGTGAATGAACCTGGTCATTACGCACAGAACAAACACAACTAGCGGACAAAAGCGGTGGTTAAATAGACATTGTTTTCGTGGTCAATTTACTGACACGTCCAACGCGATGATAATGTGAAAGATTATGGACCTTTTGGTGGAGCTATTAGCTTGGATATTCTCAAATAAATAAATGAAGTAGACCACCGAAAGTAGCTATAAGTTTAAGAATGGTCAGATTGATCTAACATTAATATTACTAATATTTCCATGGGTTATTGATGGTAATTTATTATCTTATTCCGAAAACCTGGAACATCTTTTTCGTCTATTTCGGAAGTTCTAATCCCAACTCTCGCGGGACTTTCGTTCATAATCCCGTGGGGAAAGCCGATAAACACAATTCTGGAACCAAAACCACAAAAATCATGTAATAATTCTATTTAATGTCCGACTTGCACAAGCTCCTAAGCTCTATTTCGATCCCGCATTGTGCTGCAAACCGCCGCGTTAGACAATCATACGCCCAGACGGACACAAACAAGGGGATGGAACCTTTTTCCTTTACTGGTAGCAATAAATTGGCAAATGCAGAAGGCAAAACCACAATACAAAAGAGAAAAATACGACATACCCATCACAGGACATCGGAACACAGTTGATCCGTTCGGGATCATTTGTAGCCGATCGATCCGTGCACCCAAAATGGGTACGTTTTGTTTGATCTTTTGTGCGGTGGAAAACGATTAGCCTACGGTACAAGCATTTTCCTCTGAGGGACGGGACGAGAGAGAGAAAAAAAAACGGTCCTAAACGATCGTAACCGGTGGTTCAGTAAACAGTGCATCACACAGCATCAACAACACACCCTCCTCGGGTGTGCGATGGTGCAGAAAAGTCACAATATTGTATGTGGTCGGTCCTTGCCGCACCACAGGGGTTACGGTCCGGTGACGCGGTCTGATTGGTGAAATCGATTTTTCAACTCGCTGCTAAATTGTTCAGGACACGTGAACGGGAATGGTGAAAATGGTGAACATAATGGGCAAGCTAGAGGACATTCGGTGACGGTTTGGTAATGTAGCTTTGGGTAAGCTTTTGTAAGGAGCTGATACAATGACACAGCAAACAGAGCGCGACTGGGAACATAAATTATGCTCACGTGAACGGTATGCTAAAGTATGGGCATTTTCTTTAAGAGAAATATAATTTTATTACAGTTAAATACTTGAACAATAAATTATTTTTACCAATTTAGTTATGAAAATAGAATAAGGTCACCTGGGTAGTAAATCTTAAAATGATTCAAATTAAACAAATACATGTAAGCATAAAATTACATATCATTTATTTTCAAATTAATAAATTAAATGGAATCATAAAATTTAAATATGGTTATAAAAGATAATGTAAACTTTACTATTAAAATAAAATATTGATTGCATCTAGAACCAGAACTGCGAGTTAAAAAGAAGTATAATGATGTTATGAAGAAAATTAAATTCACAAATCTAGCCCAACTTGTGACACATGGTATTTAATAAAAAGGACCTACCTATTCCAGGTTTGAAAATTCAAAACATTTCCCCGTCGGTAGAACAGCATATTGTAGAGCGATGGCTATAATTTTGACCGTGCCGTGCCAAAATGGCTTTTAATTGTTAGCTTCTTCAGCTTGAAAACGAAAGGCCACCAGCCAGCGGGACGGTGGCTCGTTGCTGTCTTTTGATATTTAATTAGTTTTTATTTTAAGCTTTATTTGCCTTTGCCGTTTGCTAACCATGCTCGTCATACCGCCTGCAAGCAGCACATCCTTCAGATTAGCAGAAGCGAAAAATAGAAGCAGTTTGAATAAAAGGACTCAGATGACAGCTTTGAGGCGTTCCGGGTTGGTTTTTTTCACCGTGCCGTCGGCACTAAACAACGAAGCCGGCGAGGATACTACCAGGCCAGGACACCCATTAAACTCTTTTATGCATGCAGACCGGTAGACCTGGGATTCGGTGTCGCTTGTACATTACGTCCCCGGAACGACATGTTGCGCCAGTGCCTGTTTGTGCTACACCGGCAGCTGCTTTCGTTTTGGAAGATTTTTATGAACAATTGGCATTCACCTTCACATGCGGATGAGCCAGGCGCTTGATGGGTCGCTGCAACAAAAAAAAGAAGGAAAGGCATCTTCAAAAGCCTTTTCGGTGCTGTGCGTGCCTGTTCGTGAAGGTTGGTGATGATGGTACAGTGTGCTCCTTTTATGCTTCCACATCCTGGACGGCGCACGTACTTATGCTGGGGGTATTTTTTTATCCTCCTGCAATATGCATTCAATTAGGATGACAACGGATTATACGATGTGGCAGTTTGTCGCAAGCCGACACCATTCGCCGGGATGGTCCCAATATGTTTTTGAGAGGTTTGCTTACAAAAAGCCATTCGCTTCATGTTGCGGCTGCAGAGAGTTATACGCTTTGAATAGCATGTCACCTGAAAGGCATGTATGTTTGGGAATATGTTTTGCCACATGTATAGAAGTGATCATGTAAACGACCTTATTGAGGGATCAGTTTTCGCTGTGAAGCAATCCGTGAAGGTTATTAAATTAAATTACATTTTTGTGTTGCTGTGCGACTTCAAACATTGTTTCACGGAAGGAAAAACTTCTCTCCAGTGGAACTTCTTAACGCGCTCACCTGCAATTGCCTCCGGATATTGTTTGCACCGAAACAATTTGATACATTTTATTGCAGCACGATCATTCGGCTTGTTTGCCGCACATGGCCTATTTTAGAAAGCAGTTTCTCGCAACAATATTAAGCAAAGGGGGAGAGAAGGAAAATTGAACTTCACTTTTGCGAAGTGGAAGTAAATTAACAATCATTGAGACGTTTAAAATAATGCACCCAGCACGGAATGGGTCAATCCGTTTAGCCGTGCCAGTGCAGAAGAGATTGCTGATTGTATCGCCAAACCAACCAAAAAAAAAAAAAAAAGAGCACTTTCGACCCATCGCACAACAGGGCGTCAGGGCGATGTATTGGCAGGAAAAACCAAACATCCCACCGGAGACTTCATAATGATATGATCGCTCACGTTTTCACTTTATTTCTTGGCTATAATAATGCAAAAAAAAGAGAGATACAGAAAACACCGGCACCCGAATCCCGGTCGCGGGACCCCAAGGCGGGCGCACATGTTTATTCATTCCGTGCACGACTCGGGACGTCCACGACTCCCGAGTCCTGCCAGACAGCGCGGGCTAGGCGTTGCGTGTGTATGGTTTTTTTTTGTTGGCGATCGATTAAAGCACTAGAAAAAAAGGGAAGAAGCCGTAAGAAAGGATTCACTTCACGAGCGTTTGAAGATCAGTCGGCAGGGGAAGCGAAACAAACAAGAGAAAATAACAATAGAGCCACGATCGTGGCAGGAAACCGCACAAGTCCTTCGGTCTAAAAGGGTAAGTGTTTGCGAATCAGATGCGTCCGAAAGGGGATCGGGCTTTATTATGTTATTATTGTATCGGAGACGCGAGATTGATGCCCAGCACTCGTCCAAATCGCAGCCATCGCTGTGAAAGGAGCGCGAAAAGTCCAAAACATGAAGCGATGATCGCAATACTGCAAGCAACGAAGATCCTCGCAGGAAAGGGAGCAGCAGAGCAACACATCGCAAAAAGGAACAGACATGAGGTGGAAGAAAATGCCGAAAACACAATGGACGGTTGTGTTTGTGTGGATCGTGTTGAAATTGCACGTTTATGTTGCACAAAAAGTTGGGCACCCTTGCTCAACCGTACCCGTTGGAGAACGCCGGTCCGAGAAAACTCCCCGGATGAAGATGAAGAAACAATTCCACTGAAAAGCATATCATGCTTTACAATTGTGAAACATAAATTCGAACAAATAAATGTCGAATGTCTGCTGTGTATATTTATATACACGCGGGTTTTGTTTCTTTTTTTATTTCTCTTCCCATCGCTGTGTTGTTTGCTCCACCGCTGCAGCACTGTTTGTTTTCTTTGCTGCGGTTTGCGCTGGCGTTTTGTTTTTATGCCTACCTATGCGATCGAATGTTTACTTTCAGTTCACGCGAAAATTGTGTCTCACACTGGCGTTGATCTGTCTGGCGAATTCTTCGGACAATGATGGCGATGCTGCTGCTGTTGATGCTGCTGCTGCTGCTGATGCTGATGATGATGATGTTGCTGTTGGCAGGACTATTCACTGCGAAAGGGCTTGATTGTGTTTTTTTCTGTTGGTCCTGTGTTGCTCCTCGACTTTAATTCTTCTCCTGTTCGCTTTCCGGCAATCGTTCGCGAGTTCGTTAGCTTTGGTTTCGATTTGGTTTGGTTGATTTTGATTGTTTTCTTCGCTTGTTTTATTTACGATCGACGCGAACTTCTCCGAATGTTTGCAGTTCACGATCGAAGATCGTTTGAAGTTATTATTTTTCTTGAAGATTGTAATATTGGAAGACGACTGCAGTTCGTGGAGATTATAATATATTTTATTTTCAAATAAAATGTTTAATTATTTTTGAAACATATTTCTTCTCGTGTATCGTTATTTACAACATCATCGATGTATTTCGTTATGCTTCTTCCTCAAATACACATAAGAGGGCAAAAAAACCCTAAACTCACCCTAAACGAATCCAACCATTATTGCTGTGATAGCAAAGCAAAGCAGCTCAAACACAAAAAACACGCTTCAGGAAAAGTACTTTATAACATCTGCCGTTCTCTCACACACGGATTTTCTAATAATGTAATAATGTTATTGGATTAAATTGAATTATGGCACAGACAGATACACGAGCACGACCCAGGACCGTTCGGTTATGGAAGGATCGTTTGTGTTGGCACGAAAAAAAAGGAAAACCTCCCATAAGGAACGAACACCCATGGAACGATTGAGCTGAAAATGGGGATGTAATGGTACACCCTAGCGTGAGCCATTTTGCGTTCCGCCATTGCTGACGCATCCTTTTTGGCGGGGTTGGCAGGAAAAAACGCGTTGTGTAAACAGGCGGACTTTTCGCGCCGTAAACGGGGGACGGAACGGCAGGGACGCTAAACCACGACACCCGACCGCAGATTATGCTTTTATGTTCACACCATTTTTTCGGCACCGGATGGTACCGGGACCGTGGTTTGGTTTCGACATTTACGAAAACTTTTTCCCTTGACACAACTGCTAGTGCCGCATGCGGGAAAACTGCGCATCCCGCCCTAATGGCCAATGATTGATCAATGTTTGATCTGTAATTGATTGGTTGGACGCGCGAGGGGTGAGCTATGGTGAGGCGCAGCGGTGGGCACAAGTTAGCAAAGTTTTCCAAATCATTCCTGTTCCACACTCTGTGTCTTTCGAGGGAAGCCATTTGTCTTGTTTAATATTGAGTTTTTCGTGTTTGTGTGTGTGTTTGTGGTCGCCCAAAAAACCACGGCCAACCCATAACGACCAACTGTGTCCCGATGAGCATCGAGCCATGTTCTTTTCCATGTTCGCCGAGAGCAATCATGGCTGAAACATAATCAACGGACAGCAAACGGCATTTGGTGCTTTGGTTCGGATCGGGGTACGTAATGTTCTCCCAGGCGCGTTAGTGATTATGAAACATAAATCTTATCATTGCGAGCTATCATGTCCAATAAACGCGCTTGTTCCGTTAGCATGTAAAGGGAGAAGTGGAATAGAAATGATATATGGCAATGTCTTAGAAAGAAAAAAAAAACGCATCCTCGTTCATTGCCGAGTGTCTAGTGTGCTCTAGTTTCTATTGCTTTTATGCAGTGCGTGGAAGGGTCAATTATTTTTCCTATGGGTTTTGATTAGACGAACCGCTCTAATGAAGTTAACCGTACCGGGAAGGATGGCCGTTAATTGAACACATAAAGGATTGTTCTTGTTTGGCATGAGGGAACCAAAGAGTTACTAAACAAATGTGTCCAATTCTTAGCACAACATAAGGGTGGTTAAAGTAGAGATTATTTTAAGAAATGTACTTGAAAATTGTAGAGTTATAGTGTTGTAGTGACTATGAGTTTTGCAATTAAAACTGTGATATGACAGAGTTTTATATCTTTCTAGTTCCAAACGAAGGACAGACCATCCAACAGAAATCTAGTTCCTTCTATACAATTGTAAACCAGAGAACATAGACTAAACATTAAGAGTAAAGGGACTATCTGAGGGTGAAGATACCTTTTCGTATCTCTAAAGAGTTCGGAGTTTCGTAGTGTCAGTTGAAGATGGCAGATTCTGAACCCTGATAGCCTTCCAGAACATGTGGATGAGGGTTGTAATGAAAAATCTTTCTGGCAAACCGAGTTTAATATTGATTCAAATGAATGGGGCGGTCTTCGCTGGATTTCGAACGATCTTCAGGGATTTTCCTGAAGAAGGATCTTCAGCAGTTGGGTTTTCAGCTGATATACGTAGTAGAAGAGTGTTTTTCTTCTTACCTTGAGGTAATTTAAGGAAAGTATTTCAGAAATTATCGCTTATATGAAGAACTATTAGGAGGAGAGGAGTATGTGATCTTTTAGATTCCCGTAACCTTAACTTTTATGACATGTAGTACTGGTGGAGATTTGTTTGTCCAAGACCTCCCTCTGACCTTATTGACATGCTTATTGAAACTGTTGATTTCAAATTACAAGTTGATTACTCTTTTCAGGGCAAAACCGAAGAATATTCGAAGGAGTTACTCCAACACCAACAGGTCACAGTAAATTGTCGAGCCCAGTATAAAAGAAAGCTTAACGAAAATCTTATATTTATTATGTCGTCGGGTTTTGGGAAGGTTTTAGATTTGAAATCAGTCAATTGTAGTTTAATTCGTACGTTATTTATTGACTAGTCTTCACTACGCAGTAACTTTTTAAACAATAAATTATTCCAGTTCAGTCTCTTTCACCGAAAGTGTCAGTTTATTTCAACCAAAATTGTACTCACCCAAGACACGCTTCGCTTTCATTTCTTTTATTCATGAATTTATACACTACCATTGTGTCCACTTAGAAGGGGCAAGGGTTTTCATACGGCAATCGAGAAAATTACATCCTCTGCCACGCGTATTATTGCGCGGGTGCGAAAAAACATCTTCACCCGAGCAGCCGAGCAACATCCAACCCCATTTTCAGTTACATTTCGAGCTTTAATTTATTCACCCCGCTTCCGCTGCTTATGAATACAATAGCAGGCAAAGACACTGGCCGAGGATTCGCTTAATTTGCTGAATATTTTTCGTACCATTTTTCGACCTTCTCTTTTGGCTTCGCTTTTCCCGAGAGCGAGAAATGATTTGAATCGGTTGTGCGGCGGGGGAAATCCATTTGTACTACGAAAGGATCCACCTTTTGCAACGATGCTGCGCGTGAGAAAAAAAAACATGGTGGATAAATGGTGTGATATTTATGTTGTACTTATCACCCATGACCCGTGGCAAAAAAAAACACCAAGGGAAAGGGAGTAGAATTTATCTTTCAGTTTCGTAACCGTTTTATGGTGAATAGATGCGGCATAAATTGTGTTCATTGTTTTCGCACGCGGCGTTGAGCCGTACCGCTGTAACCGTGCCCTGTTTCCCGGGTTTTCTACCACACCACCAAAAGGAACTAACGGCTAGGGGTTTGCATGCATGTCGGTTATCTTATTAATTCCCTTTGCGCGATCTCACTCGCAAAACCCACCCAGACCCCACCAAGGAGGCATCGAAGGAGGGGAGCGTTCGTTATCGAAACGGAGACGATTAGTTCCGCTACTGTGATTGCGTTAATTAAAGGAGCATCCAAGTGTTTGATTAAGCTTAACATCACTTTGCGCCCAAATGCGCCCCGAGCGCTACCCTTGCTGGGCCCTTACTATGCTGCGGTGGTCTGAACTTCTGCCCGGGGGCCTTACGGTGCTTGGGTTTGTTTGCGAAAATAATGAATTGACGAAAGGTTTTGTAGTTCACACCTCGAAGCGCACCTCGATTTCCCTCGCACCGCGATCGAGGTGAGTGTTTGGTAAGTAAAGTTCACTGAAGCGAGTACTGAAGGGTAGTACAAAAAGAGAGAGAAAAAAACACACACTCATGAAAAGCATTCCAGCACCGTAGAAGGAATGGTAAAACCCACCGAAGGGTGTCCTCGTTGATTGGAGCAATTAGCTCGATGGCGCTTATAAGTGCTCACACATTGGGCTATTGTTTCATGCCGTTGCTTTCCGTTGCGTCTGTTTTGCGTAGGTGCAATGTTTGTTTTTGCGTTTGCCGGCGGGCAATCGGAATGCTCAATCACCGGAATGGGTTGGAATGTGTGAAAAGCCCTGCGATTGTGGTGTGATTGGTCGATAAACTAAAGACCGGCTCGCTAGATTTGCGTTGGATATCACGCGCACAGTAGCCGTTTGCTGCAATTGCTCGGTGGTAAATGGTGCATGTAAGTGTTGGGTGTATAACCATTTACCGCGTGGGATGTTCGTGTTTCATTTCCAATTTAGCCGGGCGTAGTGAATGGAGCTGCTTCTTTCAGAATTGGAACTTATTGGGCGATTAGTTTGATTTGTTTTATTTAATCTATTCCCTTCCTTTGATTACATGCTGGTTAACATGTTTGTAACGTGCAGTAAAGTTCCCATTTTCACTAACGCCGGAAGGTCTGTGAGTCACGTGACTGTTCCTTCCTGGTACTGCTACCGGTTGCTGCTGTGATTTAATCCCCTAGAAACTATGGTTTGGCTTGTGGCCATCTTTCTTTCGGTACGAACAACATCCGCATTGTCAGATGCTCGGTACCGGGAACCGATGCTCAGATGCTCCTGGGTGACATGAGTGTCGATCAAAGAAGAATAAAAACCATTAGAAACCACCATGGGACAAATGTTGGGTAGAGTTGCCTGGTTGGTGGCCTACGGTAAACAATGAATCGGTGTGGTGTTTGACCAGATGAGCAAAGGATCTTCGGGTGTGTGTGGTTGTTGGTCCTCTGCAGAAGTCAACTTTGCATTGTACGCGTCCGCTTTTCAGCTCATCCTATGCGGTTGGACAATGTCTTTGGAGGAGCACCATGGTGTGAAGCGGCCCATTCCAGGCAGCTGCTACACAATTATTCTGAGGACAAGCGCAGACAAGCAGTCAATGAAGGTTTTAATAAAAGATTTTAATGTTTATTTCGGGCAAGGAAGGTGTTTTGTTGTAAAAGATAGTAATAGGCAGATGTTTCTATTGTGAGCCACACAAGGGAACACAACATTCAACTGGAGAAGATTACTGTTACTGAGAAGAAATTAATATAAATATTGCTGAGAAGAATATTTTATTGTATTATTTAACCAAATAAATGGAATACCGATCAAAAGCCCACAAACTTCACTTCCTTATTCGTTCTTCCTCGCTAACAAACCTCTTATTCTATCATTCTTTCTTTCAATCTCGAACCATACCAACAAAAAAAGCTCCACCACCGGTGCACCGACTCTATTTTGTTAAATTTAATTAAATAAATTTGTTCCTGGTTGTGTTAGCAGCGTGTTCACAGCAACAGATCGCTCACGCCTGATAACACCGTTGTCAGCTAGTTGTCGCGCTACTTCGACCTACTCTGAGGTCTGTAATGAAGAAGGCAGAAGGGAACCTATCATCACCATGCGTACGTCGCCGAAGGTCAGGCTGCGCGTACCCTTCTGCGCACTTTCTTTCGCCGGTAACGCAAACCGACACGACACTGCGCTTGCCAATTACCACTATTATGTACCATGGCCATGGGTACGTGAGGACACTGGTCAGTGTTGTTGGGTGGTAATTAAATAATTACCGGGCTTAAGCTGCTCATTACTAGTTGACTTGTTTTATAACATTATTTACCGTGGGCTGGAGGAGTTGTAATGGATATGGAGCTTCTGTTGCTGTTTGCGAAGCAGCAGCGATGTGATTGCGTTGGGGAATGGCCACACTCCTATCGAGTTGTTTGTTTTCTTAAGAAGGTGGTAGAGATATTGCTTTAAATTAATCTTTAGAATTAAATGTATTCAAAATTTTAATTAGGAATGTATTAAATTTAGAAAACTGTTGTTGAAGGCAATATTTCAGAACTCTTCATCTGTGCCCTTATAAGGCAACCATTTTGTAAACAGGCATCACAAAAATGGCTGCACAGTGGCGAACACATCATAAATGTTCCGAAACACTTCATCTCATAATATCGCCGGCACCCAAATACGGGACAACGACCGTCCAAACCCGAACAAGATTCGTTAAAGTGAACGATCTTACACGTCACGATCCGCACTATGCAATCCCCTCGATCTTTTTTTTTCTTGATGAATCATACCGTTAATTGGTTTAATTTTCCTTTTTCCACATCCTAAAGCCTACGGTTCCCGGGACCGACCTCGAGGACTCTCGCCGGGCAGTTTTAATTGGAAAGTTTCCCGTACGTCCATCGAACCCACCCCGGGTTCCTGCACATTCGTTGCAGCGTATTGCAAACGAATCGAGCCGAAACCTCGATAAAAAGGAACACATTATGATGAACCCCCGAGGTGGAAGGTAATTGAAAAATCAATCAAAATGGCACCGGTGCCCCAAGCGGACGCTACAGGACGCGTAAAGTGTTGATGACCGTACGCTCTTTGCATCGGTACGATCGCTTTTGAAGGTGGCGCGCTTGGAACCGCGCACGGGAAATCATCTCACCCGATTGGATTCGACTCGAATTCCGAATGGGCCAATTTACGAACTTTTCTATTGGGATGTGTTTCGTGGCCGCTTCCACAGCGACTTGAGCTGTTGCTTGAGTATGTTGTCAGTGCTGGGAGTGGTGGCCGGTATAAAGGCAACATCATTGACTTCAATTATGGCGAAAAGCTTCGAGGCTTTGTACGGTGAAGCGAGAGGTGATAATTTATACATTCCGCGCAGTTTCTGTTGACTCTAGTGAAGTTTATTGCAAAATCGCGTGTTGCTGGACTACCAATTTCGACGCTTACGCGACTTGAGATCATTAAAAATATCCACCTATTTGTGAAGTAATTTTCCAACAGAAGCTACGTCTCGGTACGGAATGATGATGTAGTTGTAAAAGAAATTATGGGCAACATTACAGGAACGTCCGAAAGTAAGGAAGAAAACTGAAATCGATTAATTCGTACAGAAGGATTCGCAAATTGTTTTGATTAAAAAATACGAAAAGAAAATCATAATGAAAAATATTAACTCAAGAGTCTTACAAACAAGAAATACAAGTAAACCGTCTGCAATCAAGGGTTAGCGTCGATAAACTGCGCATATTTCGTCTAATGTTTCTCAAACACATGGACAGCCGCTTCTGCGCTTTACACACGCTGATTGAACCATCAACGAAAACATTCATATGCTTCGACCTCGCGTTTATACGAAAATAACGCGCCTCACACAAACGGAACATGCTTTGCGCAACATAAAAGATAATCGAGACAACCACCAACAACGTTCTACGCATAAGGTCACCACCACGCGTGCAAAAACTGATATGAATTTGACATCACGAATACTGGCAGCGATTTCGACGCATCCAACCCACTCGATGTGGTCCCATCTCAGTGTCTGTCCGTACGAGGTGGGAACGCGATGCTAAAATTAACCGTCAATTCGCTACGCTTCCGGCCGTGTGGAGTGCGCTGGCGTAGCGCAACAGCACAACCAGCTGCTAATAGTGCGGTGGATCTAGAATGGGAAAATGCTCAACCGTTTGAAAACATTCCAGCACCATCGCTGTTGGGCTTCCTGAAAGAGTTCGGCCCATTCGGTAAGCTTGGGGTGATAAGAGTTACACTCGGAGTTACTAACATCTTCGTTCGCAGGTAAATACAAGGATGCGACGCTTTATGATATCAACAAGCGACTGCGCGAGCTCCACGGACCGATCATGCGGATGAATGGTTCGTTTGGTCGAGAAGATATCGTGATGACGTTCGTACCGGAAGATTTTGAAAAGGTATTACGTTCGGAGGGACAATGGCCTCGGCGTACGGGGATGGATTCGTTTGTGTACTACCGCAAACAGCAACGACCCGAATTCTTTCAGGGATATGGAGGACTTTTAGCTGAGTAAGTACAATTGGTTAATCATCTGCCTGAGACTCTCTATTGACTCTGTGTATCTCTGCTACATCCGTAGACAAGGAGAAGACTGGCACAAAATGCGGACGATCGTCAATCCGATCATGATGCAGCCAAAGATCATCAAGCTGTATGTGGACAAAGTGGATGAGGTGGCTCGAGAGTTTATGGCTATGTAAGTGACCCTAGCACTTCATCGCGGTCTAGAGAAAGCCAAGATTAATATACTTTTTTATGTGTAGTGTCCACAGCCTACGAGATGAAAAGCATGAGCTGCCGGCCGACTTTAATGAATGGTTGAATCGCTGGGCGCTGGAGACAATGGGGGTGCTCGTGTTGGACACTCGACTCGGTGTGTTGAATAAAGTACAGAGCCCCGAAGTCAGCAAGTTGATCAGTGTAAGATTTTATCCACAGACTTAACGGACCACTTGATAATCACTTGATGGGCTTTTCCACAGCTGACCAAAGATGCAGTAAGCTTGTTCTATCAGCTAGACATACTCCCATCGGTTTGGCGGAAGGTGAAAACCCCTGCCTTTTACCGGTTGATGCGTACGTTGGATGAGCTGTATCAGTAAGTGTATAAATACCATACTATGCTCTGGATTATTTTTTTTTACCATAAGCATTGTTACGGATAGCATGATTGCCTCTAAAATCGAAGATGCGGTGATAAGGATGGAAAAGAATCCGAAAGCCGATTCAGACACCTTAAGCATACTGGAGAAGCTGTTGAAGGTGGATCGTAAGGCGGCCTTCATCATGTCCTTGGATAGCTTATTTGCAGGTGTCGATACGGTACGGTAGAGAATTGACCCCCCCCCCCCCCCCTTGAACTTCATTAACCCGAGTATCTTCACAGACATCGTCAGGATCGACGGGAGTGCTCTACTGTCTTGCAAAGAACCCCGAGAAGCAGGACAAACTTCGTGCGGAACTGCGTCAGATAATGCCGGACAAGAACACACCTCTTACGCCTGAGCGTATGAAAAACATGCCATACCTTAGGGCCTGCATCAAGGAAGGGCTTCGAATGTATCCACCGACCTCCGGAAATGGGCGATGTGCTGGTAAAAACATCGTACTCCAAGGATACCGCATTCCCAAAGGGGTAAGCAGCTGGAAGGACATGGTGTCTATGTGTGCCGATTTGTCTAATGGGGGGAAGTTTTTGTAGATTCTGATAGGAATGGGTCAGCTGGTACTGCAGCGCGAAGAAGGCTACTTTACACGACCCACCGAATTCCTTCCGGAACGATGGCTCAGTGGCGAGGCTGGAGCTGGTTGTCCGAGCGCAAAGGAGGTACACCCCTTCATTTACATGCCGTTCGGATTTGGAGCTCGTTCGTGCGTTGGTCGACGGCTGGCGATGCTGGAGATGGAGATTCTGATTTCGCGAATGGTGCGACAGTACGACATCCGATGGAATTACGGCGAGCTGAAGTACCGAGCGACGTTGGTGAACATTCCGTCGAACGACTTGATGTTTGAACTGAAAGATGTATCCGATTGAGCAACTGCCTCGTGGTGTATATTTATTGGAAATAAATGGAACGAACTAATTTGAAGCGGGCGCTTGTTCTATTAACCATGCTCCGCGCGAAACTCAATGTCAAACTCAAGTGTGGCGATGGAAGGTAATTGTCCAACACAACCGTTCAATCCACAATCGTTTGGAGCAGATGAGCTTCAGTTGTTCAGGCGTTATGATGAGATGGAACAGATGTACAACGAAATCTTACACACACCACAGTACAAATCGGTGGTTTTTTGTTGTATTGTGCTCCAAAGTCACGGCCAAATGGCCTAACGCACACACGGAACGTACGCCTCACCCAAACAAATCGCGCTTCGCGTCGGCATCGATCAAGGTCACGCGGGGTGGACGCGATGCGGACCGTAAACATTAAGCGATGTTACCCGCACAACCCAAAACCGAATGTATACGTCGCGGTACTTAACAACGCCGATAAGCCGGTAGTGGTTGATGTTTCTCACCCTCAGCTGCCCACAGTTGAATGTTGGCGTTAGTTCAAATTTTGCAAAGCAAAGGCTGTGATCTTTATTATAGTAAAGCGGTCTTTTGGTGGCAGTAAGCGGCCCAGAAATGTTGATGCAGCGTAGTATAATTAGGTTCAGCGGTTGTGCCACTGTCAGGTGGCGAAGCGTTCACGCTCAAACGCAGCCGAACAGTGGAGAGAATGTGATCGATCCGGAATGGGCCACGGCAAAGCCGTACAAATGCATTCCGGGGCCTAGCATGTGGCAGCTGTTTACCGGTTTTTCAAAGGGTGGTAAGTGTTTGACGCGCGCTCAAAGTGAAGCGAACTGATGTGACAACGCGATGAGATCATTTGTGTATGTACAAGGGTTGGCTTCCTGTACTCATACCAACGACAAGCGATACGTCAAAATCGCGGTTTTGTTTTGATTCAACGCTATCTTTGCTGTGTGTTGATGGTTAGCGCCAGCTGTGCTGTGGATGTGTGTTGGTTTCGCGATGAATGAAATAGTAAAAGACACGCAATGACCCTGAACGTTTGTTTACATACGATCGTGGGGTGGTGAAGATTCGTTTGGAAGTTGGAGATGGAATTTATTCTCCAACATTTCTGCATCGAAATCGAAGTGTAAAGAGTGTAATATCTGCCTCTTACTTCTAAATGACTCTAAATTCCCTTAGGACGTTACGCTGGACTAGACTTGATTGAGCTGCACTATCGTTTGCGTGACGAATTTGGAGATCTCTACCGTATACCTGGAATGATGGGTCGGCCCGATGTCATTATGAGCTTCTCGCCGGAAGACTTTGAGAAGATATTCCGAACGGAAGGAAACTTGCCGATACGGCGCAGCTTCGACACGATGACGTACTATCGGCAGAAGATTCGCCCCGAAGTATTCGGCGAGATGGGTGGATTGGTGACTTCGTAAGGCGAATGTTTAGATGGGCTAAAATGTTGCTATGGAGAATAATGATGTACACTTTGCAGGCAGGGCGAACTGTGGCAAAAGATGCGCAGCATTTCCAATCCCGTACTGATGCAACCAAAGATGGTGAAGGTGTATCTTGAGCAGGTGGATGAGGTGTCGCGTGAATTTATGACGATGTAAGAAAGGAGAAGAGTAGAGTTCAGAATAAATGTTACAGCTCGTTGCACATTTTTTCCAGCATGGCTAGGCTGCGTGATGATAAGCAGGAGCTACCGGCTGACTTTAACGAATGGATTAGCCGTTGGGCACTGGAAACGACCGGTGTGCTGGCGCTGGACTCGAGGCTAGGCGTGATGCATACAAAGGATTCCGTGGAAGGGCAAAGGCTAGTGGAAGTGAGTAGGATGTGATACTTTGAGCTTTCTGGTCAGTTCTTGTAAAATATCTCACGTCATCACTTGATGCAGGTTGTGGATGAAATCTTCCAACTAACCTACCAACTGGATGTGTTACCTTCTGTGTGGAAATACTACAAAACTCCCAGCTTTAAAAGGCTAATGATATTGTTTGATGAACTTACTGAGTAGGTATTGCTGTAAAGGTATTCAAGGGAAAATATTTACTGGTTCTTGTCCATTACTATATCTCAACAGTATAATAATGCAAAAAATCGATGAGGCAATGGAACGGTTCGAGAAGAATCCACCATCTGAGGATAATCAGAGTGTCTTGAAGAAACTGTTGAAGATAAACAAACACGTCGCGGTGATCATGGCACTAGATATGATATTTGCTGGAATTGACACGGTATACTCATGCGGAAACAATATCCAACACTCCTGATTTCAATCCTGTTCTTGATCCTTCCAGACTTCGTCAGGTTCCGTTGCCATATTGTACTGTCTGGCCAAACATCCCGACAAGCAGGCAAGACTGCGCGAAGAGCTTCGGACGATAATGCC
The DNA here is from genome assembly GCF_943734755.1 of Anopheles moucheti. Lineage (NCBI taxonomy): Eukaryota > Metazoa > Arthropoda > Insecta > Diptera > Culicidae > Anopheles > Anopheles moucheti. The sequence continues at coordinate 9,105,849 of NC_069141.1, read as the reverse complement.
GTCCAGAGATACCCCACTGACGGCAAGCACGATGAGCAATTTGCCATATCTGCGGGCTTGCATCAAGGAGGGAATGCGATTGTTCCCCCCTACAGCGGGTAACTTCCGAGCCACGGGACGCGACATGGTGCTGCAGGGCTATCGCATTCCAAAGGATGTAAGCAACCTGCAAGAATGTTAGACTTGTGTAATATTTCACATAATCACATTTCCCTCCTAGACGGACGTTGCAATGGGTACACTAGTCCTGATGCGCGATGAAAAATACTTTGTGCGCTCGAAGGACTTTCTGCCGGAACGGTGGCTTGCGGATCGCGATGCCGACATACCGAGCGCCAAGGACGTGAATCCGTTCATTTTTCTACCATTCGGGTTTGGTTCGCGCAGCTGCATAGGGAAGAGGTTAGCTATGATGGAGATGGAGGTAGTTCTGGCCCGACTGGTAAGACAGTTTGATTTTCGATGGAATTACGAAGATTACAAAGTTCGTACCACGGTCATAAACCTGCCGGGTAGTCCACTACGTTTCGAGGTGAGAGATGTGGATTCCTAACGAAATTGTACGCTGATCTCGGTAATTTATTTGAAACAATCTAATTTATCAAGCGAAATATACACAACAAATCAATAAAGAAAACAACACAAACAAAAGCAACGCATTGAACAGCGCCTGCGACATGAAGCGAATCATCGCTCGTCTTATCTATTCGATATCAACAACAACGGACGAGGGTTGTTAGAATGGTGAGTAACAATCAGCAAGTGATGTAGCTATTTTTGGCGCGATGGTGTATGTGCGTATTTCATGTATGCGCAACGCATCTTCTGTAAGGTGAACCGCTGCGTATGTGTAGGTTCGCGCAAACAAAATCACTTCACACTCAGATTAGATAGATCATTGTAGCGGCGAACAGTCGTACGCGAAGCAGCTGCGTAACAGTTCGGTGCCGAAAAGTGTTGTTAGTTTACAAAAGTGTTGCCAGCAAATACAGAATGCTCATCTTAAAAGCCCCGTTGTGGAATAATTGGTTACGGTCAAGTATAGTCCCGTATACGGCAGCATCGAAACGATGGCTCAGTGCGCAAGCGGCTGTCGATCACGTTGATCCGGAATGGGCCACAGCAAAACCGTACAAAGACATCCCCACACCATCCCTAATTGAGTTCATACGTGGATTTCAAAAAAATGGTAACTAACCTGTTTATTGTTTGTTTAACTTCTTGCGCGGAAAGGTGAGAACATTTTTTTTGCCACAAAATCGTATACAATAACAGGGCGTTACGCAAATCTTGATCTCGTGGAGCTGCATTCACGCATGTGGGCAGATTTTGGTGATATTGTTCGGTTCCGGGGAATGTTTGGCCGGAACGATGTAATCATGACGTACAGCCCTGCCGACATTGAGAAGGTGTTCCGTACCGAAGGCCAATGGCCGGTACGACGTGGATTCGATAGCTTCACTTATTATCGACAGAAGGTTCGCCCCGATATCTTTGGTGAGACGGGAGGTTTAGTCACGGAGTAAGTAGCCTGCCTTATCTTCTGCTCAAAGGTAAAGAGCTTGAATAGCAACACTTTATTAACCAATGCTTAACGCTTTCAGACACGGAGAAAAATGGCAAAATGTGCGCACCGTCGTAAACCCGGTAATGATGCAGCCGAAAACGATTAAACTGTACATCGATCAGGTTGATGAAATTGCACGCGAGTTTATGACGCTGTATGATGATCTGTCGTTGAGTTCGGTTTGTCCAGATATTGCAAGACCTCTTTGCATTGCAGCGTTGCTGAGATGAGAGATTCGAAGAATGAACTTCCGAAGAATTTCGACCAATGGCTTAATCGATGGGCGCTTGAAACGATGGGTGTGCTTGCATTGGATACGAGACTCGGCGTGCTGGAGTCGGATCAATCGCAGGAAGCCAAGAAGATCATTGGGGTGTGTTTTTTCAGCTGAACAATGCAACTGGTTAACATTATTAAACAAATTGTATCGATTGTTTCAGCTTGTTCGAGATCTTTTCGAGCTAACTTACGTTTTGGACGTGGAAATGTCGCTCTGGAAGTACTTCAGTACGCCCTCTTACAAGAAACTGATGCGTGTGTTTGACGATCTAACTAAGTAGGATGATTGAGCTAAGCGAACTGGTAGAACAGCATTACATACAGTGGATTGTTGCTCTCTTTTAGTTTGATTATGGCAAAAATTGATGAGGCAAAGGAGAGACTTGAAAAGCAACCATCAAACTCCGCCAATCAAAGTGTGCTGGAGAAGCTGTTGAAGATCAACAAGCACATCGCGGTCATCATGTCTCTGGACATGCTTATTGCTGGGATTGATACGGTATGATCAGTGATAAAATCTCTTTACTTTTATTTACTTTATTTGAATTTGGAACTTCAATTTGAACTTCATCTGTAGACATCTTCCGGCTCGATCGGTATACTGTACTGCTTAGCGAAGCATCCGGAAAAGCAGGCAAAGCTACGAGAAGAGCTCCGTACCATTCTGCCCAAAAAGGACTCACCATTGACCGCTGAGAAAATGCAAAATCTCCCGTACTTGAGGGCCTGCATCAAGGAGGGTCTACGACTGTATCAACCGGTTGCAGGAAACATGCGTGCCGCCGGTCGGGACATCGTACTGCAGGGTTATCGCATTCCGAAGGGAGTGAGTATAGACAGTGCCGCTCAATCGATGGCAGACCTCATGTCCCACTGCAAAACTTCCCTTTTCAGACGGATATTGCCATGGGAACGGCAGTACTGCAGCGTAACGATAAGTACTTCCGTCGAGCTGCCGAATACCTTCCGGAACGTTGGCTATCGGATCGGCCGGGCGATGTTCCAAATGCAAAGGACGCGAGCCCGTTTATCTTCCTTCCGTTTGGCTTTGGTGCTCGCAGCTGTATTGGCAAACGGCTCGCCATGATGGAGATGGAAATTATTACCGCTCGTCTGGTGCGACAGTTTGATCTGCGCTGGAACTATGATCAACTTCGCTTCAAGACAGCACTGATCAACATCCCCTCGAATCCGTTGCAGTTCGAGCTGAGAGAAGTTGATCACTAGGGTACCGCTACTTCAAACTGCGCCAACATTCGCTTTGAAGCTCACGGTTCTCAACGCAGCTGCAGTATTCGATCGTTGGTAGTAATTGTAAAGGGTGACTCAAAATAAATGATCATTACTAACCACGTCGATGTAACGCGTGTAAGAGACAACACGTGGGAAGATTGATCGTTAATTTATTTAACATCTGGATTTGAATAAGTTGTCGTTAAAGTGTAAGCTAATTTAAGGAATAGGTAAGTAAGGTAAGTAAAGAAATGGAATAATGAGATGAAGGAATGGAAAATCATTCATGAAAGAATTCAAATACTGACGATTCAATCAAACATGTTCCGGAGAATCACCCTACGTTATCACGCATATGAATGGGAACTTGTCACATTGACGTTTAGATAATGCTGTTATTGATAAACAACTACACAAGAGCGTCATTCGGTTGAAGAACGCCACCGAAACTTTTAGTACCTCCGTGTTTGTGAAGCGTGTACGTGTGTTGTTTTTGGGGTAAAATGGTTCTACGCGCAGTGATACAGCGATCTTTCGCTCGGAGTGAATTTCAGTGTGCGAAACGGTTTCAAAGTACGGTAGCCACGGCAACGAAAGATTTTATCGATCCGGAATGGGAATCGGCAAAGCCGTACAAGACCATTCCAAGCCCTAAACTGATGTCATTTGCGAAAGAATTTAAGGAGGGAGGTAATGTTTCGGATGTTGTACACGCGGTGTATCGACCGGTGACGCACGATCGCTAAACGTAAATATGACATTTGTAGGTCGTTATTATGATCTCACCGGTGCCGATTTGTACAGCCGCTGGCGTGATGATTATGGGGAGTTGATGCGTATCAAAGGCATGTTCGGTAGGGCGGACATTGTTCTGACCTTTCGGCCGGAAGACTTTGAGAAGGTGTTCCGCACGGAAGGTGTTTGGCCGATACGGCGAAGCTCGGAAACGCTGAGCTACTATCGGAAGAAGGTGCGTCCAGAAGTGTTTGGAGAGTTGAGTGGCCTCATTACAACGTAAGTGGAGGATTGTTGATAGTCAACGAGGTCTTTAAGGGTGAAATTATAAGCAAATTAATTTCATGTAGGCAAGGTGAAGAGTGGCAAAAAGTACGTACCATGGTGAATCCGGTGTTGATGCAACCCAAAATTATCCAGCTGTACGTGAACCAAGTTGATGCTATTGCCAGAGAGTTTATGAACATGTAAGATGATCAAGACTTCTAAAGACAACATAAAGTATGTTGGAATTAACTCTCGATTACGAATAGAGTGGCTGCTTTACGGGATGACAAAAAGGAGCTGCCATCTGACTTCGATCAGTGGTTGAACCGATGGGCTCTGGAGACAGTAGGAGTACTTGCGCTGGACACTAGGCTGGGTGTTCTTCAACCGGAACATTCCGCAGAGGCCAAGTCTATCATTGCGGTTTGTTAGATGTTACTGCAGAGGCAGAAGATATTGTTTCATTTTTATTTATTTAAAAATTCTAGCTTGTAAGGAATGTTTTTGACTTGATGTACCGTTTGGAGATGGAGCTTCCGCTTTGGAAGTACTTCAAAACTCCTACCTTTAAGCAGCTGATGAAGAAGTTTGATAATCTAACGAAGTAAGGTCTCTTCTAGCTATGTATCTCTTTTATTTGTTTATAAAATGCTTTACTTACCATATTCAAATAGCATCATAATGGCGAAAATTGATACAGCAGTTGAGAAGTTTGAAAGGAATCCAACGTTGGGAGGTAATCAAAGTGTGTTGGAGAAACTTTTGCGAGTGAACAAACAGGTAGCCAATGTGATGGCGTTCGATATGCTGATGGCAGGAATTGATACGGTATGAAACTTTGGTATCTACTCAAATATTTGTTTCGCTAGATTTATATAGTTTGAATGTTTTAAAGACATCCTCCAGCACCACTGGGTTGCTCTACTGTCTCGCTAAGAATCCGGAGAAACAGGCCCGTTTGCGCGAAGAACTTAAGGCAATATTACCACACAAGGATTCGGCACTGTCGCCAGAAAGTATGCGCAATCTACCGTACCTAAGAGCGTGCATTAAGGAGGGCTTACGATTGTATCAACCGACGCCAGCGAATGTGCGGAAAGTTGGTCAAAATATCGTTCTGCAAGGATACCGTATACCGAAACATGTAAGAGATCGCTACAAATTATAGGAACCCTGCTGTACTTCAACAATTTTTCCTTCCTTTCAGACGGAAGTAGTGATGGCTTCATTAGTGCTACAACGTGATGCCACACACTTCCCGCAGCCGGATGCATTTCTGCCGGAACGATGGCTCCAGGACGGAACGGATTCAGACGCACCGAATGCTAAGGATGCCCATCCATTTATCTTTCTGCCGTTTGGGTTTGGTGCTCGCAGCTGCATCGGTAGACGACTTGCCATGATGGAGATGGAGATCGTTATTGCACGCTTTGTGCGAAGTTATGAGATTGGGTGGAACTATGGCAAACTGAAGATGAAAATGGGACTGATCAACACACCGTCCATTCCACTCCACTTCGAGCTGAAGGATGTGACTGAGTGATGTTTCAAACGAACAGGAAGAAATACAATGTTGGTTGGTGGAAATGCAATGACATCGATTTTTTATTGTAATATTCTTATCTAAAGCTATAAGCGTGTGAGAAAATCCATTACAATATGTGCTAACGAAGATAGTAAGGGGTGAACTGTTATCAATAATTTCGTCTTAATATTCACTGACTTACAGCTAGAATTGGAGTTTCGCTCTGCACGAAAGAACTCGTAAAGTTCACAATTTAGAGCAACACATAATTTAAACATTATATTCAAAAAGGATGTTCGAAATGAATGCCATAACAATGTAACAACGTGCACACCATGTATGGTTTGATTCTATCAACCTGTCGTAAGGTGTTGTTTATCGATGTGGCAGAAAAAAACGAGATTGTGACATTGATAACACAATTTACTGCCGCTACACGGTGGTCGCTTGCTTTCGAGCTAATAACTCGCCGGCTGATAGTGGAGCCGTACTGTAGAACCGGCCGTGGCTTTATCACAATCTCCATTCCCTGCAATCAACACACACAAACACGGTAACGCCGAAAGAAAACTAGGCCTCGCTCGTTGTGTGCTCCGATGGTGAATAATTACTGAACAAATTCATTTAAATTGTGCATAATTTCTCAATTATTCAGCACACGACGGTAGCATGGAAAATGAGCTTCCGGGCTGGCCAATCAACAGTGCCAGTGAAGGGAAGGTGCATTCGCTCACCGTGAACGCATAAGCGTCCCAGTGCAAAGTGCATTTTTGTTGGCCGGAGAGATAAAATTGAAGCAGAAGGGAAAGAAAAAAGAAAAATACACCCCAAACACACACACACGAAAAAAGACGGAGTGGAAGGAAAATCGGCGCCTTGCACCGTCAACACATTAGCATGCAAATGAGGGCTGGGTGAAACGTTTCTGTTGTTTGTTGGTGATTAATTTCGAGGATAACAAAAACAGAACCAAGCAGTAACTCCAGCAGCAGTGAGTGCCTTTTTCAGTGGGTCCCCATTGGACCTTGTAGCTTGTATGTGACTGGTAGTGAATGTGGTTCCTGGCTAAAGGGTTGTGGTTTTGTTACGATGGCAAAAAGCGTCATCATGGTTTAGCTGCACTAGTCACGATTTATCCGAACGATTAGCACTTAAAGTATGATCCTCTTCACCTTGTTCCCACTCCACCCTGGGGGACGCTGAGTGCAGTGGCCCGAGGAAAAAACCACATCTCAATGTGCATGATTTTCACAATTTCATTAGCATCGTTAATGAACCGGGGCAACCCGGGCACCGATCGTGTACGGCGATGCACACTATTTGCAGTTTGCACCCTAGCCTAGCCTTTTCCGTGCAGCCCACCGCCACATAAATTCTACTTCACGAATTATGACCCATAACAGCGGTGGGTGGTGCGAGCGTGCGGGGGTGTGACGCGTAATTGGAAGGCTCATTTGGTGAAGCCGCCCCAAAACGCGCCATTCCAGTGCAAAAAAAAACGGGGTGCTTACAGCAGCGCTTGATAGTTATTTTTAACTCACTTATGCTGCGTTTGTTTGATTGGCGGCTGCAGTTCGCTCATTAAAGTCGTTACTCGTCGGATAATCGCGTCCCGACCATGTGGACCACGGATGGTTGGATTATACCATGCGGAATCGTTTACTTTGCCATCCCGCTCCGCGTGCTTTTGATAGATGCGCACATCTGATCGGGCAAACGGCATTGTTAGCGATGCAACGATCGGCGGATGGCTCGTTAAGGCTCGCATCGCGGTGACCGCTGGGCAAAAGCGTGTGGTGGCGAATAAATAAATCGTGCGTGAAATATCGTGTAAGGATAATTTTCCCAGTTATGTTTAGGGTAAGTTTAATTAATAAATTGCCAATTAGGTAGAAAGTAGTGTATAGTATTTTTTTCTTCGTTTCGAGCCATTATTACCCTAACATGGGACTTGATCGTGCATAAGGCGTGGCAGTACAAACGCTCATGTTTTGTGGAAATAAATGATGCAAAACAACTATCGGTACACAGCGTATGGTGTGAATGAGTTAAGCAATGTAGAGATAATTAGATTTACTTTAATTTATACTTATTTTTTTCTTAAACTCTAAAATTTTTAAAGTTTTTCCAATGAGTCAATATCCATAGCTACAGGTAACTGCGTTTTGGTCAAAAGTTCTTCATTTCGTCTTATTGAGGTTCAGGTGTTAGAGAATAAAACCGAAGGCAGACAGATGAAAGCGTAGCTGCCTCACGGTTTAATACATTTGTGATCGTGTTGTTGTATTCCAGCTGCTTGAAAAACATGTTAAGTGTAACTAACTCATTATGTTCCAGGCAATCTTCCTGACGTCCAGAGTGTATCAAGCTTTCATTTTTTGTTGTTTCACTTTTGGGGTGTCTACCATTTTTAATTTTGTTGGGTTTTGGATTCGGTTCTTCTGTGGAGCTCTTCTTTTCATCTTCACCTTGGGTTTTTTTTTGTCGGGGGGGGGGAACTCATGCTCATGTTTACGAGGCTCTTCGTCTAAGTCTGGCTGATGCTAATCAAAATTTTCCTGTTCCTCCCTGCTGAGCTTGGAGCATCTTTCATGCTTCCCGATGGAAGATATCTGGTCCGTCCATTCCCGTTTCTTTCCCCCGATGCGGTAGAACACCTCGAAAAGCTTCACGGAATGGATGAAGAAAACAAAAATAAATCTCCAAAAATGAAGCCCGAAGGCGGGCGTGATACCCGTGGCGCGGCCACGAGTGCCACGAGACGTTTGGGAGTTAATTTGGGAACTTTAAATTATCTCATTATGGGTGATTTCTGTTTTCTTCGAAAAAACGCACACCGGGAGATGCGCAGCTCGGACCCGGGGATGGTAGATGGGTTTCATCGTGAGCCGCCATTATCATTGTGTGGCTGCGTCTTCGATCCCTCCATTTTCCCGAATTTCGCCTTCCGAATCATTTGTGGGAAGACGGCTGGGGTGGGTGGGAATGATGGAGATGCCGATCCTGATCACCGTGATGGTGGCGTAGATGATGCTACTACAGTGTAGCAAGAACGAAGAAAGATTCGTTTGATTCGCTGTCCGAGAATTGCTTAATGGTGTAGTTGATTTGAAATTTGACTAATTTACTTTGGCACGCAGCTTTCCATGTTTGGGAAAATTGACACATTACTGTATTGTTGTGTTGGGACTTGGGTCTGTTGTTGGGGGGAATTTTACAGTGCCGTCAACCTACCAGCAATCTTCAAATTTACAGGCATTATCATGCAAATGACTGTAGGATAGAATGCCGATCGAAAATGACCACAATTACGTGTCACTGACATGTTTATCGTAGAACTCAAATTAGTTTCGAGTTGTATTAAAGGTAGTTTTCTGTTGAAAGTTTGCTACACAAAGTAGAAATTGCGTCATTATGATACTTTTTTCAATCGGTAGCACAAAAAAATTAACTCCAAAAAGCTATTGTGACTCAGAGGAAAGCTATGTCTCAAGAAGCAGATAGCTTTCCCATGCAAACGAAGCAGAAATTAAGGTAAACCGTGTCGAAAAGTTCAACCCGTTGCCGATTGATTTGTGCCACGAAATATGAAACTTAATCGACTGCAATACAAACCTCGAGGCTCGTGAGAGATGTATCGTCGCCATGCCACCGAGTCGCCGAGACCCAATTCCCAGTGAAATCATCACCGAGCGGACGGGCATGAAACTATGTTAGGAATCCGAAACGACGAGTTGGCACTTTATTTCGGCACCAATTTCAAGCTCGGTAGCCGGTACCCGGCTCGTATTACTGCACGATTAAAAATTCAAACCAATGTCCGTGCCGCGGGTATCCTGGACAGTCAAGCTTAGTTTGGCACGCCCGTTTGAGCTTCTGTTTGGGCGAATGGTTTGTCCGAACTGGTGGTGATTAACCGTCATGTGGAAGGTACACGATCGACATAATGAATGTGCAGATACACTTCAACCATATCAAGCCTTTAAGATGCATAAGCAATACCTCGAGTGGGGGCAAAAGTATCACCCAAGAAAACAGACATATCATCACATATTAGCTGAATGAATGTAACCTTGCTGAAGCTGATCATCTTCATCACGCCGCGCAACGACAGCGACAGAAAATCAGTCCAGTCGAACAAAGAGAACCAAAACACGAAAAAAGTCGTGATAAATGATTCGTCCCTCTTTCACTCACTTACCGCCCCGAAAGGATCACTGCACTGGGTTGGCTGATTATCAAAAATAACACATTAGTTCCCGTTTTTATTTCAATTTAGCGTGCCAGCCTCATCATCATGAGATCCGGCGGTCCGGCGAACGAAGGAAACACCGGGCTCGCTTGTGGAGTGTGCGTGAAGATATAAATATTTCATGGATTATGGAGATTTAAAACGGTTCTCAAACGAAACGCAACATGATGGTCGCTGTTCGTGCGTACCATTCCCATTGGGATTGTTCGTTATATTGGGGCACCGTCGAGAGTGTATATCAGTCGACTAAACGCGTTCATAGAATGTTCGCTTTCGCTAAAGCTGGAACACCAAGAGACAAAAAAAAACAACCAAACGATGCTTTTAGATGGGCTTTGAACATAATAATAAAACAAAAGAGCTAAAAAACGAACCGCTGGGTTGGGAAATCGCAGCCTGAAAACACCGAAACTGCCACCGAATTGTTTGTGCCAATGCGATACGCGGGATCGTGCAAATTTGGAGTGCCGAGAAGGAAGGGCCTGTCCTGTCACGTTTGAAATTGGCGGCCATTTTTACTGGACTCGTGGAGCCTGTTTTTTTTTCAACTCGTTGCCATTCGGGATACTTCTGTGTTTTGTGATGATAGCGACAGGAAAAATGACTCTGCCGATCGGGATTTTTTCTCCCTCAACTGCTGGTATGGAACAGTTCTGGAAATGAAGCTAGCGTGGGCAACATAATTTTTAATGCTGTTTCTTTTTTTGATCTTTTTTGTGCTTTCTTTCTAATTTGTTGTTGCTACAGAAGTGAAATTCTGCTCTGCTGTTTTTTAAATTAATTCTATCGTGTTTTTTTTCTGAGACAAGAATGTATACGAACGTCCCAAGGATGACTTGGTGGCCGGGACAAGGTGATTTGAATGATTGAAGCCTTCCTACCGAACCAGAAAACAATAATATTCAACTTTCGTTTATTTTTTATAACACGCGCCTTTCGGGAACTGAAGAATTTTTTGCTGGCCGAAGCCTTCATTTACCCAGCACAGTTAGATGTTATTCCATCAACCTCGTCCGGGATATTGATAACCCTATTGCTATGCTTTATTAGCGAAGTTTTGGGCAGTAAACTTTATGATCGCGAATAAAATTTGGTAGCGTTGGAATAAACTTTTCCGCTTCGTTTCGGTAGCATTTACCTGTTTCCTTTCGTTTTGATCGGGGCCGAGTAAAAAAAAAGAAACAGATTGCCAAAATGATTTTGTGTTGTTGGAAAAAGGCCAAATAAAAGCGAAGCAATAAATGCTAAATGATCCAATGATGAGAGCACCCCGGACCCATGGGTGTGGTGAGGATAATTTTATTGAACTGTCGGCGTATCGGCATGATATGGAGACAGCGCGGCAGAAATCAACAAAACAAATCCGTGACGCTCGGAATGATGGGTATCATAAATTATGAAGGATCATTTGAACATGAAAAGCATTATTCCGCTCGCCAAATCGGGCCATTAAAAGAGCGAAGAAAGGGCCCGAATATTTGGTTTCGCTGGCAGGGCACGTTGCTGGTTCGTTTATCGCAACCGAATTGAACTTGTTTTTGGCAGGGGAAAATTAACATGTTTCGCTTTTCCGTTCGGCAACCGTTTCAAGTGTTGTTGTTGATGCCCCTGACACGGGTCGGTATTGGCGTTTTGCTTTCGTTGAAACTGGCTATAAAACTAATAATGAACCAGACACGGATTGGGTTGAAAATGGATCGTATCGAATACAGGGTATGGAAAGAGCTTTTCTTTCCTCGCAATGAGCGACGAGGAAATTGATTAGACAGGAGCAGAAGTAAAACAGAAGAGACGAAATATGAACGAAGTTTGTTTAATGTTTGATAGGTAAGGTATTCTAGTACCGTAAATGCTTTTAATTAGCAGCGGAGTAATGAAATCGTAATTAATCAACAATATAATTCGAAAAAGGATGGAACAATGCACTTGTTGCTAAATTCTTCATTAGGCAGCAAAATTGTTGTATTACTAAACGATACTAAATCGCTCGCATCTCACTTACTGCTATTGACGTTTCCTTCCGAAAGGTGAGGTCCATTACACTAAAATCAATGGCGATAGGAATAAAAATTGCTGTTAATGTTCATTATGTCTTCCGAATTGATTGATTCGCCCTCCAAGAGCTCCTCTGAAGCACGGATAACGAATAATTAACATAATAAAGCTCCAAAACTCTATAGGACCTTTACCGCGATAAATATAAATGATCATCATTTTCGTCAATTGTTAATGGCGTAGAATCAATCAACAGACCCCTCGATAAAGGTCTAGAATAATTCTAACACTTTCTAGCTCTAGAAAGCAACAAATGACTCTTGATACGATCGATTCCTTGCAGCTTCCTTAGGTAGGAAATATTACCTCATACCTTGTCCGAAACCTTTTATAAGACCTTCAGTTGAAACTACTCACCCTTAGCGAGCTTCTCCAACGGAACGATACTCCAGAAAGTATCGTTTGTGTATTCTCGTAGAGCTTCATTTTCTACCCAGCGTTCCTTCAACCACCGCCGAAACGGTCCAAACGTCCCCCGTCCAAACATTTGATGGATCGAGGATAATTTAATTGATTTATTAGCGTCGACCCGGGATACCATGTTAACAGAGCACCGGGCACGAAATGAAGAACCCGGCCATGTACCGGGGCTCGAAGGAAAACAATCACAACACAAAACGCAATTACGTTGTTAATAACTGGATGGATAATTTATAAAAACAACTACATCATTTCTTAATTTTCGTATCAATTTTGTACGCGGTACCGGTGTACGTTTTTTTTTTGCTTCATGACCGCCAATGGCGAGGTTTCCCGAAGGTTTGTTGGTTACATCCGCGCCCAATCTGGTCGATGTTTGTGGGTGCGGTCGAAATGGGCCTCGTAGTTCCTTGCACCTGGGAGGGTAGAGCAGCCAGCTAGCTTAGGGTCTTTTCCACCAGTGTACCGTTGGGGAGTGTGATTGATGATGTTGAAATTATACGTTCGTAGATGGTGCAAGATTACCTTGTCCGGAGTGCCCAAGATGATGATCTTCTAGTGAGATGTTGGATAAATAGTTAAATAATATAAGGGAATAGTAATATTGGGTAGTATCTTAACAAAAGATTTCTAACATTATGAAGGTAATTTTGCAATAAGTGAGGATTAGATGTTTTTAAGCATCCATGTTCTTGAATACTAAATAGTCAAAATTCTGATGTCTACAACCTCAAAGTATTCCAAGCTAAGATTACACTACTGCAGGAAAAAAAAATCACCGAAGTTCAGTGATATTTAATATTCAATTTCCTTTTTTACTTTTTTATCAGACACGAGCGAATCAAACCCAAAAGAACAAGAAAATTCGATTGGATGGCGGGGTGCAATTTCGGGTGGAAAACTCCCGCCCTTTGACTAATATTCTTTCTTCGCTTTATTTTCGAAATTCTGGCAAGGCCCCTCTCCTAAATATCGAGCCACATTGTTGGACATTTTCGACATCGAATTTCTGTTGCGGTCATGTTCATTACGCTCCACCTCCGCTGGGCACGGGTGGCCCAAGGCCCGATGGGCAGCCTGTGCATCCCGCCATCCAGTTGCCGCCCAAAGCCTTTGGCGGGTTTTTTGTCCGTTATCAGCGGGTGGTTGCGCTCTCAATTCCGTGTTACCGGGCCCGTATCATTAGGGCTTTCGTGCCTTGGATGCTCTGGGGTTTGCGCCCACGTTCCACGTGAGCGTGAGGATATGTTTTCCACCGTCGCACGATTTGTAGCTCCCGGCAGGGAGCCGAACCGAGCGAAAATTGAATAAGCGAGCCGAAGCAGAGAAGCACTCGGCGTGTTTTTTTTTCTTCTTACCTTCCCATTTACATATTCATAAATTTAAAATAATAATGATATTCTCATTTATTATTAAATTTACCCAATCGCGTTGCTCGATCGGGCTGGGGGTTCGTTACTTTGTGCCTTTGTGGTCAGTGGTTGAAAATTTTCTCTTTTTATTAGTCCAAGCAATGGTTGCGGTGGACATTGTTTCCACCCCTATCCAACCGTAGCCACTCAGAAAAGATAAACTATCGCACAGTGACGGTTCGGGATGATCGTTTACGAGCCACAGCATCGCTTCGACGGGAAATATATTTTCAGCGTAATCGATTTTTTGTCTTCCTTTGGTAGCGTTCGGCCGCATAAACTCCCGCATGGCGCTGCACTGGAGGGGATGAGATAACAGCTTAAAAGCGGAAAACAGAGATCACCCGAGGTCTGGTCGGGGCTCGAAACAATATCGTAAAACTCGCACCGAAACGCATCGTCATCGATACGGGAATGATGGTGCATAATTTTTCCACGCCCCGTGTGTTCCGTCCTGAACTCGCTGCATCCCGATGCGCAGGCGATGCTGATAACGATGTGCCATCGAGGGGAGCCCAAACCCAGCGGGTGTCCAGGGCAGAAGTTATAGTTTTGCTGAATTAATTCGATTTTTCCAGATCACCACCCCGCCGGGCGGGCGCACACGGAATCGATCCGTCGATCGATCGATCGATCGATTCGAGATAGTGCGATAGTTGGCCCCTCGTACCGATAGCTAGGCCTCCGGGTACCGGATGGTTTTGGTTGTGGCGATACCTCAACGATTCAACGAGGGTTCTATAAATGGAGCACCCCGGAAGCATTCTCATTAGGCGCGTGGTGTGTGGTGGAATGCACGGCGGTAACGAGATACACGGGCTCGATCGATGAGCTGTGGAAAGCCACGCAAAACATGGCATTGGTTCGATTGTAATTTATTTTTTCCCCGTATCGGGCTCGCCGCAGGAGGTTGCCCAATCTCGAACCTTGAAGGGCCATCCATTCCACAGGCATCCAGAGCACGGGATGGAGCAGAGTGGACGCGACATGAGGCGAGCCCGAGAGAGTTTGCAGTGTGCACGGGCATGCAATCGGATGGCGCAACCGGTGCAGTTCCGCGTATCGATTAATGAATTCATTACAGCTCCCTGCTGAGCAACGCGCCAATGTAATGACCTGGTGGTGGTAAGCTCAATGAGGCACCGGATCGATGTAAGTGGATTCGATCAGCAGGTTTAATTTATCGATGTTTTTCTCTCGCGTTGACATTATTTGGATGCATCTGATTGGGTGAGGCATATTTCAGCAAGATAGTTACAGAAGAGTAATGAGCTTTCTTCGCAAGAATACATGTTGGTTTACAGGGTTTTTGGAAAGATAGGGAGATGGAAGTTTAATTATTCGCTGGAGACACGAATGTATTGGAATCTGTGAGGAAGAGCTACTTCTGTGAGTGTGCCCTATCGACACATAATCCACTGAATCACGATTTGCTAACGTGAGATTCCATAAAGCATACTTATGGCTGTTTTATACGATTTCTTTTCGTCGCTTAATGTATTTTTCTACCAGAAATATGAGCAGTTTTAATACGCCATTTCTGATGAATATTTATTCAATACAGGGAAGAAAAAAACCTGCTACAACACATCATCGCCTTCCGTTGATTGCTTTTGATTGGAAATTGGAAGCCTGCTGGCACACGGGCGAACAAAAAAAAACCCGAACCGCGTCTAATAAACGAAGCAGTCGAAAAAGCAAAACTTTTGCCTGTCGATGAAACATCTCGTGTCCGGCCATGTTGCGCTGTGGTTTGTGGAGTTCGCTTGTTTACCGGGCCACCCGTTTTTCGTACGTTAATTCTTTGGATAATTTTATTAAATATCACCGAAAAACCGAACGCCGCCCTGATGGCGCACGGCGATGTCTTGCTCCCGGTGTACCCTAGCGCTCAAGATCATTTTTATGCAAAAGTCATTCAACCGCACAACAGGTAGCCGGGTTATTTGTTATGTTCTCTCGAATTTCGTGGAACCTCGCGCACCGTCCGTGGTGCGCTGGACAGTTTTCTGGTCTCTATATTAAATCCTCCATTTTGAATACAATCAGCTCTCCACGCACGACACCCCTTCCGTGTACGCTGGGGCCAGTACCTTGGGACCGGCGGGCGAAACGCGTGATGGTTCCCTTTTTCGGAACGATAAATCCGGTCCCGCGGGTAACGAAGTCGTTCGACGGTACGCGGCAATGGCCAACGAAGATGGCGACGAGGACGACAACGACGACGACGACGACGACGACGACGATATAGCTGTCCGGGAATTAAGACCATTAAGGCAAAATTTATATTAATATCATCCCATCTCGGTTAATTAATGGTGGTACGGGTTCGGTTCGCGGTACGTTGGTACGTGGCAGGTTTGTTTTCTTTCCCTCTCGGGCCGTACGACTTCAGTGCGGCCTCCATGTTCTCGCGTATGGGCTCGCAACATGTCACATACGCTCGCTCGGATGGTTGTTATTTCCACCAGCCTCGTGAGTTCTTACTTTGCGCGAATATCATTTTCCTGCCCAAAAACCCTTGCGCCCCATTTTGGGACCCGCGGATGTGATCGTTTATTCTTGGCGGCGCGGGTTGTTTTTTTTTTTGTTAGTTGGTCCACCCAAAATTGCAAGCCCCATTACCGCGGGCATTAACTCGGGAGACTTTTCGGAGACAAATGGCAGCAAGTAGCGAACGGACAGCCGAAACCGATAAAAAGCGTTATGGGGAACCGCTTTTCTTTGCCGTTCACCTGCAAGGATGCGCGATCGCACGGTAAGCAGCGGTACAAACGCACCGAATGAAATAATCAAACGCAACCAAATGGTGCAAACAAAAAGGGGGTGAGCCAAATGGGCACGTACGAAAGTATGGATGCCGAGGGGTTTGACTGGTCAACATGCGATAAATTGGCGTTACTGGTTTTGGTTCAGCAGTGTGCCTTGGCAGTGTGCTGATTGCTCGTTTGATCGTATTCGTTTATGTTGCGCGAGAATGGCCGCGAAAAATGATACATACCGACAAACGAGGATTTTATTTAGCGGGGAGATATAGAGTTTTTTTTAATCAAATTTCTTGAAGTTACTGGCCTCAAGAATACACGATGAAGACTTGAAATCGTTATATAGAAAAACAATTTAAGAATTTTCGGATTGATACATGGAGTTACGGTTCAAAACGTAAGCTCAGTTCCAAGTGATCGTGCGTTTTCAAATTGAGATGGAATTTTTCTTATAACAACTTTTTACAACTGATTCTATTCAACAACTTGTGACAAATAATTTGATTTAATTATCAATTTCTTACTGTTCTTCATATTAAAATTTTATTTAGTATGTTTTGGTATTTACTTTTAAAATATATAAACCTATTTTAACATTCTCCGAACCTCCATTTTCTATATGTTGGAATTTTTAAAGTGATGTATTCGAAGAGTCTCCGAGCTGTTGTTTATGTTCTTTTGAGTGTATAAGTTGTGTAACAAATTAACAAATCAATGTGTAAAACGGTAAAACTTCTAGCGGGTTTTAAAGATGTTAAAGAATTTTCGAATAAAACTGAAAAAGAGATCAAAGACTCAAACCAATCTTCCGCCATCTCGTTTCATAATTAATTTCTTTCAGAGAACATCTCTTTACGAACTATTGTAGCTATATTTCGATAAAATACCTTTCCCCGAAAGAGCTTTTCATGGTGCCGTCTCGTAGGTGCGCCCCGCGTGTGGATTTAGCTTATTTTGTAAAAGCTTACCCCCAAAACTGCTACTCGGTGGTGGTAACTAAACCAAGCGTACAGGCCACGACGAAAATCACGGAAATAACATTTCTACTAGCAACATTAATTTGGCTTCGGCTTGGCCAGGAAGAATAAGAATGTAGGAAAAAAAAACAACCCCGACAGCCTCTAACAGCTTTCACCGGTCGGCGCAAGGCACTGCAAATGGCGGTTCCCTTTGGTGTTGTCCGTGTTGTTGGGTAGGATTTTTGTTTTGGTGGAAGAAAAGCTGGAAAATAAATTCCCGATTATCGTCTTTTGATTGGTCCATCGTGCTCTGGAACTCGCGCACGCACTTTATGACCAGCCGAATCGCTGCGACTGAGGGTGGACGGGTGTAGCGGCCGGTTGTAAAGTTCGAAAAATGCACTTTAATGATTCCATCCGTACTATCCCAAAAAAGGTACGCAACTCGGAGGACTTGGGAGGACTCCTCCGATTGTTGGGGATCTTTAAAATACTTTCTCATTCCGCTCCGTGCCGGGATGGTTAGCATGGCCGGTTTGCGGGAGCATGGGTAAATGCGGTGGAATGGAAGGAAGATTTGAATTTATAATTCAACGAAAATAACCTACGGCGAGTTAATGTTAAGCGGAGCAAACGTTCTCAGCAGATGGCGACGGCGCGTCGTGTTCTCGCCGTGCCGTGATCGTGTGCGTGTTTGTGCGCCCGGTTTTATTTGTTTCCCCCTTTTCCGACACCGATGCGTTCGTTATCTAAAATGAGAATGAAAATAAATTTGATAATTTATGAAAATACATTAAGACCTTCCCGCGTTCCTTTTGGACGGCAACGTGATTGGGCCCGAAAAGCAACGACAGAGAGAAAGACAGAAAGAGAACGCGTGCCTTGAAGCAAAAGGGGGAATTCTGATTTTATGCGATCCGGTGCTGTCCAGTGTATAAACTCTTTATTTTAAACGACCACACTATGCCGCGAGAGCTGGAACTTGGGTCTGGTCTGGGTGGGGGGAATGACGACGAAATAAAGCTACCAATCTTTGGGACCGGACCGGTGTGTAAGCTTACCTGCCGCCATTTTCATCGACGTCCCGCAGCAGGGAAGGCTGCATTTTGGAGTTAATTTTCGAGGCCCGTTTTCGGTCGTCATAGCTCCACCAGTGGAGGTTAGTTATCTTTCTAAGGTTGCTTTGTTTTTATGTTTATCTTCTTCGGAACCATCGCTCACCTTTCAGGGTTTCGCGTTGAGAACGTTCAGGAAAGAAAAGCAGTAATAAAGTAACATCGAACGCGCTTAGCGAGCGGGCAGACAAGGGTCAGCTGAATAAATGGGAAAGAGTCAACTGAAAACATCATCTCGTAGACGCATAAATTGAAGTCGACGGAGTTGGTCCGGTCCGGGGCTGGGGGAACACAGTGGGGGGAAGAATGAGCCCCGTGGCCAATGAGAATAGTCATCTCTACTGCCAGTCCGGAGTCCACAATCACGATCTGCGGGTAGAGTCATAAGATGGCGACGAGCCGGGGCCTGAAGTTTCGTGTGTCTAGGCATGTTTTGGGAAGTTTTGTTTTGTCTTCCCAACTTTACGACCTCATTAGCACACCAGGAATACATCGGTACGCCCGAATGGAACGAAGACGACCCACAGCACAGGTCGAAGAAAAGCCACAACAGCTCATCGCAGTCGGTGCCTAAACAATCTTATATCCCTCATGACCTCCGACAATGGAGGGAGGGATTTGGGCCCCCAGGGGTTGAGCAACAGCGTCCTGCTGCTGCTGTGGCCTGTGGCTAGCTAAAATATCAAATTTCCAGAAACAATTTAATCACTCCGTAGGTTGAATTGAAAAATCTCACCCCTAATTAGATGGGAATAAATTAAGAGAATGGTTCTCAACCCTTGCCGAGTTGTGGTAGAGTTTGGTCTAGGGGGTAAGAGAGAGAGAGAAAGAGCGAGCAAAAGTTACAACACACACGCTCTCCAAACCATGGCGGCCATATTACGCTGATTTGTGGCACGATACTCAATCGCGATCGCGATTAGTGCTGCTGGTCGGAGAGGATACTGATGGGCTGGAATGATCTTTACCAGTGGCGTGGAGTGCAGTAAACGGTGCTCCATAATCTCGGTGGAAGTTTACATCATTATCGATAATGGAGAAACGTCCTGTTCGGACATTTTCCCCGGGGTGATTTAGAAACAGAAATCCATTTTGTGATCGCCCTGGGGATATTATCGATTGGGGGGTTGGGGGGAGTTATGTTTGGGAAAGTTCAATCTTGTATTACACATGCTTAGAGCGGAGTCAGGGCCGCTGCACAACAGCAGCATGTAGCAAAATGTCGCAATAGAGAGACCAGCGTCAAACTTTAATGTGTACTCCATTAGCACTCCTTAAAGGTGTTCGCAAAAACCGTGCACATTCACAAAATGAGTGTTGTCGTAAAAATTTACAGCAATTCCACCGAACGTTGGAAGTGGGTTCGGGCAAAACCCTGGACCCATCGCACCGAGACACACACACATACCGACCGTCCGAACAAATTATAATGTTGATCGCGCTGCCCAACGACAGCGAGCATAGCAACCTTAACGTTCAAATGGTGCCTTTTGTCCGTTACGCTTGGTGCGTTGTTTTTCGCGAACGATTTTCTGCTCTACCGTTTTGCTGCTTCTTCCCATTTGCTTGATGATGACAAACGCGAAACACCAAAACGCGCTGTAAGGGGGAAAAAAAGGAAGAACGCGTCCGCGTTGGCCATTATTTGCGGTTTACGTTTAATGCTCGTCGATACGCGCCGGTTGCGGTTGGGTGGCTTGGAGTCGAGGATCGGAGGATTTTTCTTGTGCCTTTTGCGCACAGTTTGTTTTCATCGTTGATTGGGGAGGGGGTGGAAGAGGGGGAGCCCCACTCGTTTTTGGACCGACGAATGCGCAATCAGAACCAATTTCGGGCCGGCAGGCAGCGACTTTTTGCCCGGTGGTTTAGTGCGTTTCGTTCTCGGTTTCCAGTTTTATATTGTTTCGCCCCGGCTTTTTTTTTTTGGTGTTTTGCTGCGCATCCAGGAATTGTTTGTGATTTTCCCTGTTGCGTTCGAGCTTTTTCGGCAATGCTTTGAGCACCATATTTTTCCATTCCGGTTTTATAACGAGTGATGTGCCGTGGGGTTTTGTTCCATTTTTTTAAATTCTTGCTTTACGTTCCATTTCAATCAGCCCCGAGGCTGGGATTGGAGTTTTTTTTGTACCGGGGTGTGTGTTTCGTTGCTTTTATTTGCAGATGTTTCGCAAAGGTTGGGGTGTGTGTGTGAGTGAGTTTTGTAAATGGTAGCCCGGCGGTTCTAAACGAAATTTGGATGTGCCGGTGAATTGAATTTAAATTAAGCTCTTAAGAACGCACATCGCATGATCGGATGCTATTCTGTGGCACGTGTTATTGGCGGGTGGAGAAGAAATTGGAAGATGTGTTACTCAGCGTCGGAAAAAATTGGAACCAATTTCGGGCTGCCCGAATGTAGCTTTGTATTTGTTTGTGCGGCCTTCGGTGGGATGTAAGTGTCTAGCATAATTAGAAATATTGAGCAGCAGCTGTCTGCATGCGGTACGGCATGTGTGTTTCCATTATCACTAAATTATAGTTACTGGCAGGTAAATTGAGTTTAATGGATGATTGTTTCGAAGATTAAGGTTTGCACTTTAACATGCAGCCCGCAACACTTAAATCCAATGACGTTGCAATCGTACGCTCGTAGACATGATCACATCCACCGCCATCATAGCTGCTAATACATATGTGAACTTGTTCTACCCAATATTAGCTAAAGGAGTCATCGTTTTGTAGTGTAGTTGTTATATGTTGGCAAACCATCTTCCAGCAGTGGGGTGTTTAATATTTGGTTCCTACTGAGCAGACTCGCCACGAATCGTGAACCCATACACCGATACACACAGGGAGCCTTTTCGAGGGTGCACCCTGGTGCGCGCGCATTCGCAACACAACACCGAAGAACACTCGCCAGGGCTGATGGTGCCCACGTGAAGCCCACCGAAAAAAACCGTGGTGCGTGTGTACATAAACATCATGGCGGCACTGTGTCGATGCGCAGTCAAAGATCGGGCTGATGGCTTTGTTTCTATGGCAGCAATAAGGAGGGGAGCATTAGAAACCACGGCAACGCTGCGATGATGATGATGATGATGATGAGGGTGATGATGAGGTTTGATGAGAAACCGACCTATCATCCCACCACGATTTGGCCAGGCGGTGTGCGAAAGAATGAAACGGAACGATTGGATTGAAGGATGGGCAGGAAAAGCATAAAATCGGGCGGAGCATCGGATCGGAAGGAATTTCGTGAGCTTAATGTTTTATGTTCCCGGGTGCTGCCTGTCCCCGGGGGCCGGAGTTTTTCGGTGTGCTTTTTGTTGATTTGTTCGTTCTTTTTTTCCCTTCAATTCTCGACACCGTCTTTCGCGTTCTGGTTTTATTCTTCATGTTTTGTGCCCTTTTTGTAGAAGAGTGTTTTGTTTTGGGCACACCACATCTTTAATATCCCAGAGCTTGCTTGGTTGTAATAGAACTTTTCCGATTACTACCTCGCTGAGTTTTTTTAAAGAAATGGAATCAAAATCTATCAGATGGTGAAGATGATGATGATGATGAGACTGTGGTCGGGTAATGACAGCTTCTTTACGTTGCCGTGGCCCAATCGTGATGAAGTTTGGGAAATTCAACTCCCAGACAAAAACAACCTCAAAGACATCAAGCACCGTGGGACGATCGAATAGAAAAGGAAATGAACTTCCTGTATTGGCGTCAGAGGGGTTTTTTTTTTATTGCCGACCATTTGGTGCTTTTGTGACATCATTCCGAGCCCGTAACTCTGACATGCCCCGCGGGTGGACATGTTGGGTTTTATAATTTGGGAACCCGAATTTCCAGCACGCCCCGGTTAGCTGGCCGGTAATTCTTCGGTGCGTTTTATCAGCCATTATTCACTAAACCGATCGGCGACACTTGATCGATCCGCCGATAGTGAGTTGTGGTGGAATTTTATTCTCCCAAGCCAACCTAAACCTCACATCTGCATTCCGAGTGGTGTCCGGCCTAATATAAAAATGCACCCATGTACGGGAATGCATGGGAACGGAGTTGGGCCTGCGATCGAAAATTCAAAACCGATAAATTGTCGCTTTTAAGGTAAGAAAACATATTCAATAATTTATGCCCATGCTGGAAACGCGGCACAGCAGGTCGATGGCGCCAGGTCAAAGGTGCTCATTGTTGCTCGCCAACCGTAATGCATGTTCTCACCCGCCGAAAGGGCCTCACCGGGGTAATGCGTCAAACTGGGACAGAAAAGCACTAAATAACGTGGCCGCTAGTACGGGTTTCGTTTCATTTTACTTTGGGGTCGAGCGGTTTTTCATCCCTTCGACCGTGTGGCTGACGGTGAACTCGGTGAACCGCATGTAATTTATGCTTCCTTACAGTTCTATTAACGTGTGGCTTTCGGTACGGTGCTTCGAGTGTTGATTGTTGCGATAAGGTTGCTGCTTTGATCGTGTAGAAAACAAACGATCAAGTTTCTTTCATTAGCCCTTCAAAGGGAGTCTTATTTTCATACAATTTAAAACAGTTTCATTGCATCTTTGTGCACAGCTTTGTCAACATTGTGAACACTTTCTTCTGAAGATCTCATTTTCATTCCATCCAGCGTGGGTTCCCTACTGCACCGCTGTCCTGTGTGCTTGTTAATAGGTCGTCGTTTGTATCCGTTCCGCTCTCCTCAATCGTCACACTACATTGTAGACATAGTGACACAAAAGGGAAAAAATGGTAGGAGACGCACCCGGCAAACATAATAGTGCGCGCTCCATTAGACGGTGCTCGGTGTATTGAAACGGTTTGCATTATTAATTCATCCCGAACGGCAATCCCACCCGGCCGACGGGGGTTATTGCGACGGCGAGAGGGGCAAACTCGGGACCATTGCCGGAACCGGAATGGCGGCCTGACGGATGATGGATTGACTGGTTCGCCCGTTTGACAGTGTGCCAGTAGCTGCAGAGTGAGGGGCGGGGGGGGGGGGGGGCAGGGGAAGCATTGCTGGTGATTACTTTTGGCCGATCGACCAAAGGCGCTACTGCCACTACTACCCATTGGAGGCTAATTCCCTGCGAGAGAGCTTCATCAGCCGGAACGAAACCCTTCACGGCGGGGAAAACATAAATCAGCACCGACTACTGGCTGTGGTGTGCGCTTACACATTTTGTACGTACCCGTTTCGCCTCATTAAGCGCACCATTATCGCAACAATCGATGAAATCGCGGTCACGTGAGGGCTGTGTTTGCAAACGACCTGCGGTACCGAATCAGCCATCTTCAACCTCCCGTCTTTAAAAAGGGGGTTTGCCGGTTGGGATTGAATTTTTCGGTACGAAATCGGCCGACCACTCATCGGTTTGGGGACCGTCGCGTAATGGAACGAGATTGATCATTAAAATGCCGATATGATTGAGTCTCCCACAGCTTGGAGTGGGTACACTCCGGATTGGGTGTATAATAAAAGCTATCGACTCGTACAGGACGGACTCGCCGGTATCATGTCGCATAAATGTGTCGCTTTTATCAGGGGGTTGGGGAAAAAAACATTCATCCACGGAGTTGTGCTGTTCGTGGTGGTTATTCACTTTTAAAAGTAGTAAACATTACGACTTTTGGATAGATTTTTATGATCCCGCTGTGGGATAGTTTAATGGCCCGATGAGGTAAAGTTTTGCTATCCACTTGGTAGCCTTCCCGAGCCCCGAAGGTCGGCCATAACTAGTAGAATGGTTTTGTAGTTGAGAAGTATTTTATGGCTTCATTTCCAGCACGAGTGAAAGCAGCACGTTGCGGTCGATTTTGCCGTAATCGGCGCTTTCGATTGCATTAGAGTAAATTGCTTTTCCCTTTTTGCGCACGGCCATTACCAAACTTCCTTGGGCGAAGGCATGGGTAGGACATTGAGGACAGAGTTCGGTGGTTGAGATTTCTTTGCGTCTTCCCGGCTTGACCTCGACCATTCGATCCCGGATCACGAATTGGTTGGGGGTATGGGGTTTTCTTTTACTGCCCATTAAATAGGCATGCGCGACGGAAACGGGAATTGTTTTATGTTCGTTTTATGGTAATTATGAAATCGATGTTTTACTCAAATTATTAGCAAAACCGAACCAAGACGTTCGGCAATCGGGCGTTTGTGGAAACGGTTGATATTGGTTGCGCGGAAGGACGAAAAAACGATAAATTCTTCGCGGTGTAATTATACGATTGGTGCTTACCGGACCGAAATGGCTTCAGGGTTGATTGAATTGCAGATTAGTGTTTGCTTGTAGTGGGTTGAGCTTTCTTCTGGAATCAAGAATTTTTACCGAAAGTACCTAAGTTACTAGAAGTTGTAGCTTATCTTACGACTTGTAATATTAACAGCAATAAGAAAGAACTTTCCTATTCGATCTAGAGCATTGTAATTTGAGTGGTCGAAATGCTACATCCGCTCGATTTCGATATCTCAAATCACCTTCATCCAAATGAAAAACAACCGGAAAAGGTTGTACAAAATGGTTGGCCTAGATGAAAGGGAAAGACACAAAGCAAAGATTCGAATATAATTGTAGACGTTGGTCGTCGGATTTTCGGGCTTTTTTCGTCAGGCAATAAAAGGCCGGAAATCAATAGCACTTCCGTTCGATTTTCTTTGTAAACGACATGTTTTTTCCACGGGTGGATGTTTCAACATCACAAAACACGGAAACCCCTTGTCATAATAAGACGACCTCTATCTAGCCTAATTAATTCATGGTTTTTCTCTGAAAGTTAAGAACACATTAAAAGCCCTTCGTGGTTTTTCTTTCCATCTTTATTAACGCAGTAACCCTTTTCCAGTTAAGGCAACATGTGTAGCTCAAGAACAATGTATTTCTTTGTCTCGTTACAAAACGCACTCACACGGATGACGAAATTGTACGGCCGTTGGAAAGTCATCATTACCGTCATTTGCTCTAATTCACGATGGCCTCTGGCGACAATTATGCTCCGTTTGGTTTGCGGAGCCGTAAGCAATATGGTTTAATTAAGTTACCTGTCACACGGGCATGTGGTTTTCTGTGCAGCTTGACGGTGTCCTTTGCGCAAGTGGGCTCGTTAATTGCTTATGGCTGTTGTTGTTTCACTAGTTGTTAAACTTTTATGTAATAATTACCTCGTGAGAGCACGGCTCGTGTACGGGTAGAGACTAATTAACGGACAAGTTCAATATTGTCACTCGTTTAGGCAGAGCTTAATGAACAGTATGGCAAGTATTCGATGCCATGGATACAAGAAAATCGAAAAAATATCCTTGAATTTCTTACGTAACTTGATGTTATATTCATTGCTTTACGAAATTGTTAAGCAGAAAATAAAATAATTTCTCAAACAAAACACTCTAAATCATACCCAAAAAAAGTATCCAATGTCATATGGTACATGTATGGAAGTGTATCTCTCAAATCTAAGTTGCCCTCATTAAAAAGTCCTCTGGTTGATATCACTACAAGCAATCTTTGGCTACTGAATCCTTCGCCTAATGAACGTACTTCTTGGAACGTTTGCAGTCAAAACCCATCCCTTCAGAAAAGCGCCCTATTATGTTATTCACCATCGTAGTGGAAGCATCTCTGCGATCGTACAGCTACTGCTACTGGATGTGCTGAAGACACCCGCTTTCTGCAGAAAGTACTGTTCTTCAGTAAAACCGTAATTAGTCATATGAAAGATGTGAAGAAATAAACAAAAACTCCGTTTTTGTATGTTTGTTTGTTCTAGGACACATTGTCAGTTCACTCGCACAAGCACAAATATCAACTGACCACGAAGTTGTCAACCACCAACTCTGCATCACCCTCCTCCCCGGCTTGAGGCTTATCTCAGCCGAGTGGAATGAAAAATTAACGGTGGACGGCTAAGGTGCCGCTTTGCCACAGAAAGTCCCAAACGGGCGATAGTGCCTGAATCGCGGATATTAATGAGTCCGTCGGTTTGCCAGTAGCCACAAAGCGTGGCTTGGAGTGCCGTGCCGTGGCATAATAATCGTCAAGGCTGTGGCACAGGAAGGCCCGCGATTATCCAGCACCGGGCCCTGCCAGACAGCCCGGGCAGGCAAATTCGTCTTCGCCCGGATGGAAACATGATCATTGGCCCCAGATTAAGCCATTCTCACGAAACCGCCGGACCGAACAGAAACCTGCCCCCGGGGAGGGTGGAGAAGGGCCCGGACTGCCACGAGATTGATCCGTCCTAGTGGTGGAGGTAGAGCAAATTGAATCGCTAAGCGCAAGAAGGTGGAAAAAAGCTTGGCAAAGCGGACGTGGGAACGCGAATGGTTCGAATGGATGCGCGGATGGTACGCTGACGCAGGCGCATAACTCACCGGATCCGATCTCCATGACGCGCTGTCGGGAGTTGGAGTTGTAGGGGAGACTGAGGGAGAGTGAAGCGGTCTAGGATAAATTCGTAAAACGTGACACGGCATGATGGGTGTTTTCGCCCATCCGGCCCACAGATTGATGGTTAGTGATGCTATTTTCCAAACCATACAAGATCGACGCTCTGTTTGCTTAAGATTATGGATACTTTCCGCTATTTTAAAGTGCTCTTTAAATCGAACCGTTTTATTGATCTTTAAGCGGATTATTGCAAAAAGGGCAGCTAATGGAGTTATATTAGGACGGCGTATGGTGGTTAAACATGCGATCGTAGTGGTTTGTAATTTTCGTGCTATAAAATACAACATACAGCAGCGTGGCGATGGAGGATGGGAGAGCATCATGCAAAGTTAACTGTCTACTGGATATAGCTCTAAATTTTTTCTATTAAATTGACTTACTTAACTTAATCTTTATTTAATAATTATTAACACAAAAACAAATCACACATGGTGCCACTTTCTTGACAGGCACATGTCAGCAGAAGAGATTCAGTATCTCACGGTGTAATAGCACCATCAAAGGCAATCAGTCCTTCTAATACTTGTAGCTCGTACTGCTCATCACTGTCTCACGTTTTTTGGGGCCTTTAAACCTTCATCAAACGGGTTTCGTGTTTTTCTCTTCCAGATAAGTCGCACGATAACGTCGCTCCTACTACGGCACTATCCTGCACAAGGCACGGAAGACTCACCCAATGTTTGCCCACTTTTAATGTCAAAACATCGTTGTTAATATACCTATAAATCCGACATCAATCAAATCGCTTCCCGTCAACGGTGTTGCCATTGAAACGTATCGAAACCCCCGTACGGCGGCAATGTGAAGTTCTAAAGCCAAATGGAATAATCAAAATTATGATCAATTAGACAAATCGAGCTCGTCCCTCTGGAGATCTCGTCGCTTCGCAACCGAGGGGACGCCGGTTCAGGCAACAGCGACCACCAAGAACCGTACATTATCGCACGCTAACGATCGATTATTTCTATTAGACGATCGTTTCTAGGCAGACATGACTGATCTGCCTCCTTTTTACCCCGGGACCTCATGCTCGGGGCATAATGGTTGGGCTTTGTCAATTTTTCATCTTAAAAAACACCTTTTCAGTTAGGTTTTTCGTTGGTGCCGCAGGAACACAAACACCGGGAAGGATCAAAGTTCATCGCGCGTCGACTTGGCGGGAGATTTCATGTTCGATTTTGGGCTTTTTGTTGTTCGTATTATTCACGTAATCATAACCGAACGGTTACATGATGTTGTGAAAGCCGTATCATTGGTTCTATTCATTTTCAAGCCTGAACTGGTAGAAGAAATAAAAGGGTTTTCTCCTCCTCGAATCCTGGACTTTAGCGCACGGATGGATGATGGAGCTATTTTTCGCCAGTTCATCATAGTTGATGTTGTTTCGTAGCACCACATCGGGGGGAAAAAGCCATTCTAGTTCCACTCACATAGAATTACGAAAATAAGAAAAAAAACTTTCAAATGAATTGAAAAGATTGTTGAAGTGGATGGTTCGGCATGGGGGTGACCGCATGATTGATACTGGACAAAGTAATGCCGCCACGGCAGCAAACACCTCACGGCCGGAATGAGGTAATGTGAGCTGAAGTTCTTCATCATCG
This sequence comes from Anopheles moucheti, assembly GCF_943734755.1. Lineage (NCBI taxonomy): Eukaryota > Metazoa > Arthropoda > Insecta > Diptera > Culicidae > Anopheles > Anopheles moucheti. The sequence goes on along the minus strand of NC_069141.1, from coordinate 9,077,250 downwards.
TGGGTATTGCTTTTTTTTTTATTTGTTCGACAAAGCTTTAGCACGCAGGAGGTCATTTGGCATCATTGTCCCGACAGCGACCCACCCTGCTGCCAGCGCTGTTGCAGCGTGCTTCTTCAGATCTTTCCGATGGCTCAGGAAGCTTCGGTTCGGATAGCGTATTGTGGGGTAGATACCACCACCAACCAGTAACAGCAGCACATTCACAAAAAAAAGATCGCTGGAGTGAAAGAGTGAAAAATTGCTGCCCGGTGTGATCGTACGTCCTTAAGCCCGCTTAATGGGGCTGTTGTTGAAATTGAGATTATTTTTCCCTCCTACCAGGTTTACACTTCCCATTGTCTGGCCGGAGGGCGGCTCAATCTGGTGTTGGATTGTATTACCCGGGGGGCTTTTTTCAAATTCCAGGTGGGAGTTACTGCAGTTCCTTCGTACCGATCTTCCCGATCGTCGTCATCATTATGAAATCTTCGTCAGTGGGAATTGGAAGTTCTTGTACACTTTCTCGCGTGATTATACGCACACCCACGGGTGCAGGTTTCGGACCGCTTTGAACTAGCGGATTAAGAAGATCGGTTCGGAATGAAACCGGAAGCGAAGCGGGCCAATTTACCTGGGATTAAACACAAAAGGGTAGACTGCATTGTTGACAAATTGATCAAGGTTCTTTGAAGCTGTAAGTAATTCTCGATGAGAAATGAATGCAACCATCGGGTGACTAATAACAATCCGGGTTAAAAAGTAACCTTCATTCTAATTAATTTATATCTCCTCCTTCGTAATTTCGAAACTTTATTAATTCAAACAATGATCATCATATTCATTCCATTTTACAACCGAAATCACGCACGTTATAATGATCATGTTGCGTCCACTTCTGTACAATTCCACGCGTTCGGAAATCAACCGCACAAGCGCAAGATTGAATCGTAAGCGCGTGGGCCGTGTACGCAAATATGCAACAAAATTTATGACTTTTCATTTATGATAGGCTACCTTATAAATGCGTTTCGCCCGTCGTTTATTCTTCGGCGGCCGATTACATCTTGCACAAGATTGACTGCCGCGTGGTTTTGCGAGCGGAATGAGCACGACACATTTCTGCGGCTTGACTGCTTGACGCTACCGAGTCGTTCGCTGAATCGGTGTACCCGGTTGAGTAGTATCTTTTACGTGGCAGACAAAAACGGGACCGGTCTTTACAAAAATGCATTTGAGAATGGAATGACAAAAACAAAACAGCATTTTCGCAAAGATTAATGCACCCGGCACACGAAGCTTTCAGCAAATGATTTGTCCTGGCTGTATATTATGTGATAATTTATTCGCAAATGGGTTGTCGCACCAAGCGGGTGACTAATATCGGGCCGATTTTAATGTTGGTAAGATATAATGAATTGGAAATGTGATTTTTTACATTTATGATTAGAGAATTGTTGAGAATATCCTCTTGATTATAGCTGCCATGAAGTTGATTGATGCGAGTAGCAAATAAATAAGAAATACTATCCTTTCCTAATGCAGTTTGTAATATGCCTAATGCCACTTGGATTTCGAGCATAAAATTAAAAAGAAGCTCCAAGCCTCGAACACATCATGAGCTGTAGACGGTTGATGATGGACACACTCACATAATAAAAGGGAGGTTCTATTTCATGCGGCTAGCGTTGGATGGAATTTTCAGCATTTCCGGAAGGATTTCTTAATAATAAACGAACAGCGGTGAATGGATGAAGCAGCCGGTTCGCATGAAATATGGATCGGGATTTCCACGTATGCTTTATTAAGGCGAGCTTCTTTTTTTGTGTTTTTGGAAGGAAGATGTGCTGATTGCTGTATAATCTTAGGGACATAATTTTCATTGAAGTAATTCGAAAATTTAAACAATTTCATAGTTTGAATACATAACAAAATATTTCATATAAGGGGATTCTCCATTCTTAGCTAGTTTAATATATTTAATATTTATTAATTCAAATTATAGATATCGATATATAAAGAAACAAAGGTAGTTTCGTACATCAATTGGAGTAAAATAATAAAATTAAATTAGTAAATTTCTTACCTTGCTCAGCACCATAATCAGGCGAAGAAAAACTGTGCAGGTTTTTAGTCTAATATAGTTTGGTAAATTATTATTTGTGATATAGACTTTTGACCCAGCGAACGCATCACCATATCCAAATGTGCTCCCATTTCTTCCCTGCAGATCGATTTTGGTGCACAAGAAAGTCAGCATGTTATGCTTTACTCGGTTTATGCTACCATCTCCCATCCTCCCCTCCCCGTCCCAGGGTTTCCCAGTTCCTTCGTCAGCCCTTCGAAAGCACCACACTCCAACCAGACCGAGTGGCGAACTTTCGCATTCTGTGTCGCTCCACCAAGAACCCTTTACGAGCTGCCGAGAGCAGAAACAGCAAAGACAATCAAGCGAATACAAGCGACGTTGCTTTGCGTTATAGCTGTTGTGTTTTCCTTCCTTTCGATTTTTTTTTCGCTGTTCCGTTTTGTCAGCGCGAGACGCAACCGAGACCGTGCGGTGCGCGCAGAACTCTTCGGTGGAAAGATCGCGTGGAATGTTCGCTGCGCTGTCTGTCTCTGCGCGAGCAGAGCTCCGTCGTAAAGTGCGGTGTTGCGGCATCGTAGGGCGGTGGAGCTTTGCGAATGGCGTGAGAAGAACGTGCGCTCGCGTTTCTTCTTTGCGCTCCTAATGACGGCGGCTTCTGCGGAAGAACGAATTGGACCACCCAAGTTGAGAAATTTTTCTTTCGCCGACCACGCCGCGTACACAGCCGCTTCCGCGTGCGCCACCATTGCCGCTTGTGGAGGGTTGCGGCCCGGGTGAAGAAGTTGTTCTACCTCGTTTGCCTTTTTTTTTGCGTGCATGTAAGCTTCGGCATGCCATAGGGGGTTTGTCGTGCGAGTGACCGAAAGTGTACCGAATGAGATGAGGAGAGCTTTTTTTTCGGAGGTTTGTTTTGTTCCCTCTGTGAGTGTGTTTTTTTGCCTTTGGAAAGGTTCAAGATCGCGATCGAAGAACGATCTATGCAAATCCAGGGCAAACCAAAAGGGGCGAAGAGAGAAAGGGAAGTCCTGTGTGGGGAAGTGTTTTACATTTTTATTTCTATTTTGTTACCTCCTGCTTGCCCGGCACCGGACAACATCTTAAAGATGTGCCTCTTTATGCGCCAAATGAGCTGCTGATCGGCTGGATTAAGGCTGCAGGATAAGGATGAAAAATGAGCGAGAACGATAGGGTGGGATGATCTGTTTTGTTTCATTATTGGAGGCGATTTTTTGTTTCCAAGTGGGTCCAAGAATGCAACGGATTGATCTCCGGAACGAGGAAGCCACGATCAGTCCGCGATGGTCAACGGTGATAAAAAAAACCCTGCGGGACAGGTTAAATCAGTTCGGGAGCGAACTCCAAACCCGCAACAAACGGTAACTGACGTGCTGGGAGAGAGAGTTAGTTTAGTCGTTAGCGGTGGATAAGCAGATCATTTCTCACAAGATCGAGGGAATGAACAGGGAAGATGTGCTGTGGAATGGGCGAAAGATGCAATTTTTCAAATGTTGGTGGATTTAATGTGCGGACTGCGAATTCGCGGTGGGTATTTGTGGGTCAGTAGTGGCAACGTTTGAACTGTGGAACTTTGGGCTGAAAAATAAACTTCGGATCAAGTGAAAGCATTTGGGAAGCATGTAGGAAAAGAACATCAATAACGTGTGACTCGGTTGTTGGCGAAAACAGAAGGGCTATGAATTTTTATTATGCTTATCTTACTCGGCGTACTCGTCCAGAACATAATTCAATTATCATCTCCCCATCGTAACAAATGACGATGTTTTCCTATCGTCTTTCGAAAACCCTTTCCATATTTGCATCCGGAACATTATCGTCTGCACCAAGCAAACAACTCGTTATCAACACTGCTGGGGAGGAGTGCTTTTCCGTGGAGCAATTTAATCGATGAAATTCCATGCCCATTTGTGGGGTGCGAAAGAATTACATACAATGGTAGCATATATTTCCCGCAGCAACGATCATCCCGGTCGCTTCCTGCCCCAGTTGCCCCGGGGGCATGTTATCGATTTTTCGCCGCTACAACCACACTCACCCGAGGGGCATGTTGTGTCGTAACGCAAACAGCACGAAACAGGCGAAAGGTTCTGGTACAATAGTACGGCTCGGCCCGGTACTCGTACTAATCATTTGGCACCATCTGGCTGCAGGCAAATTTTACACTTTGCAGCCTAAAGAGTGGCAAAAGAAAAAGATTTACAGGCATCTCTTGTCCGCTTCTGTTCCAGCCTATTGTTGTTACACGGTGTACTGGCATGGGCATTTCCCCGTTGGGGGATGTAGTAAAATGGCGCACACTCTGTCGCACGGGACCAGTACACAATTCAAAACAATCCGTGAATAAATTTTCACCTCCGGGCCGTGTGGTACGCGAAGCGACAGCAGAAATTCACGCGCCCGGGCTGCAGCTCGCGAGGAAAGATATTTTGTCGCTTGGTTGGCGTGTTGCTGCATGAAATTGACCCGTTCTTTAAGTGTGCGGGAGAGTGCAGCATTTGCGGTTCGCCACAACACCTTCGTGCGTTCCCTCCCTCCATCCCCAGAAGGAAGCGCACCAAAGGTCGATGAATAATAAACGTGCGCGAGTGCATGTATCCGTAGCATTCCGTACCGTGTTACATCCTCGGGATGCTCGGGAACGCGCGTCCTGTGACTGTCCTGTCGCTCGGCTGATAGCTCCATGCTGCCCTTTCGGTGTGGCACCGCAAAATGTCCTATGGAAAATGGTCGCTTATCGATAATCCTTCCCCGCTTGTTCGACCACGGTCACGGGCAGCGAAGCTGCAAATTGAATAAAAAGCCATTAAACAAAATTATCTCGCGCTGCAAAATTCCTTTTACGGCATTTATTCCGCCTGCTAATGGATTGCCATTGTACGCGGACGGTTCGGTTGTCGATGCCGGAATGCCCAATGCTCCAATCGGGGCCGGGTGTCGGGAGCGTTTTTGAGTGGGAGGGTGGGTGAAGTGAAAGGGTGGTGACCGGCAAAACCGACCCCGTTCGATTACGTTGGACGGCTGAGTTCCGATACTGCCGCAGTGGCAACGAGCGAGGTGACCGCTGCAAACGAAACACCCCAAAGGTGTCAACTATGCTGCTGTTTATGCTCGCTATCGAGACGACATTAATGGTGGAGTCACCCCAAGGAAACGATACGGTCGTAGCGAATCTCCACACCGCACGGCGAAAACATTGTCCCGTGGCAAGCAGGCAACCGAAAAAGTTATAATTAAGCAAACGCGAATCGGTAGCACGTTTTGCCGGCGTATAAACAACAGTCGTCAATTCAATTAGTTTAAGTGTTGCCACGGTGGAGATGCGGTTTCTGCGCTATTTTTCATTCACTTTTCGTACGGTGCTCGTGTGTGGTTGCTTTGCGGTCGGTTCGCATAATTACCGAATCGTGAGCATAGAGAATCCAACCGAAAGCTTATTACAAATGGGATGAAGGGATGGGATTTTTTTTATGTGTGCCTCCCTTCCTTAGCGGATGAACCAGTTCAACGGTCTTGGACTTGGATGGATGTAGCAAACAATGTGCTTATAGCTTAGGGGGAGTTCCATGATGTGCGGTGTTGCGTGCTCGATGGAATGATAGAATGTTGTTATGCTGCTGTTGCCGCAGGCTGCAGTTGTTGCAATTTACTGTACATTTGTTTGTTTAATTTATGCCTTTGTTTACAGTTAATTTATGAACGTGATGGTTTGTGCTGAAGGAGCGTGCAAAGTGCACGAAGAAGAATGCACAGGAGGGCGGTTTGCTTATCTAAACATGATCGATGTGAGAATTGAGCTCGTAAAAGACAGAACCAATTTGCAATACAATGTATCTTAATCACTTCGCATAATATGGGTGACTTAAATGACACATCGTTAAGAATAATTAAGAGGATTTATTATTTGTTATATTTAAGTGTTTTTAATAAATTTTTAATAAAACCTGCGAAAACTATTTAAATTTAATGTTTTTGTATTTATTGAGGTGCATAATAATCATAAAAGGCTGGGCGCCTCCATCAACTATTTTTTTTCATCGCGAAAACATCGCTTGAAGTAACAAATCACTTGTGTTTATTTATTATTTAGTAACAGCAATATGCTTCCACTATCGTACAATGGCATGGTTGAAACGATGATTATACTCAATTTCTCCCTGATTCGCTTGTAGTAGGGATATCAACCCTTATGCTCCTTAACAAGTCCATTGCGGTGAAACGGAGCGCATCAAAAACATCGCATCCAATTGCAGAGGACAACCATAACCATCCTTATATAAACATCACCTAAACCATCACTCCACTTCACCAACACAGCCTGACATGATCGTAAAACGAGCGCAATCACATAAACGCTTCATAATCTAATCCACTGCCAAACGACACTTCCCAGTGCCCAAAATCCCCCGAAAGGATCGCGACTGTCGCTCGGGCGAAAATCGCTTCCTTTACGTCCACCCTGCTCGATTGGGCTCGGGAGATTGGTGTGCAGCATTAACGAGACACGACGTGTGTGCAAAAGTGTTCACCGCGATAAGGCACGTGCTCGCAAACGCCGGTCGGTTCGGGGGCTGTGGTTTCGGTGAGGTGGGTGAAATTGGGACTCTAATTTGCATACCCTACGGTTGAGTAGAGAAGATCGTGGTGAAAGGAAATGCCCGGCACGTACACGAATTTATGATGTCGGGTCTGTCGCTACGTACGGTGGTACGAAATACAACCCGCCCGTTGGAACGGCCGGCGGAGGAGTATTTGTTCATTTGGTACCGCATTTATGATGTGAGTTAAATTTATCTATCAGAACCGGCACACCCTTCCAGTGCGTGTGCAGCTTGGCGAGAGTAAGATTTTCGCTTTCAATTATTGCCTTTATTTTTGTGTCGGGAATTAGCTGGAGAGCTTAAATAAATGAAGGGACCGAGTGGTAAACGATGGTACTAATCCGAGATCATTAATTCAAGCAGACACACTTTATTAACACGCAAGCGAGTGACAAGTAACTGATTCAAAGAAAGAGAAAAGGTTTGAAATAGTGTTGTGTCTGAAGAATCTCTTTCCGAAGAATCATTCATATGAATCTTTAGTGAGGAGTCATTCAAATCAAGAAAAGGTTTATAAAACATTCGTGAATTCTCGAAGAATTATAAAGAAGAAGAATCGATGATGATTCATTAATCCTCTAGATTCTGTTTAATTTTCAAAATTTATTAATCTTTAAGAATTCATGAATCTATGAGGCATTATAAATCTTTAGAATAGACAATCAGATTCATTAATTCGGTTCGAAGATCAATTGAGATTCATTAATTTAAATTCTTTAGTGTTTTTTTTAGTTATAATTGTAACGAAATTTTAATGAAATACAGTTAATTTAATGTACAAAAATACAACTTGTGAGAACATGGCCTTTATGTCCTTGATTTTCCACGTCATAAATCTTTTCCCACCCATACAAACATTGCGTGTTATTATTTTATCAATCATACCGACATAATTCCATAACACTTGCAGCATAACGCTGAAAGCAATGAATTGTGCTTCTGCTAGACCGAGCCAACCATGGTGATTGAAAACGGGCTCCCATCTTCACCCTGTTGAACAATGGCGCGAGCCGAAACAATCTCAAAACCAAACAATCAATTCACCGCAAAAGCTGCTCCATACTGTTCCAGTGGCGTAAATTGAATTGCCTCTTTCGATTGTTTCCCCATTCAGTGCCGTGCACCATCGTCATCATCATCATCAGGAACAACGTAAGGTTCGGGAGGGTGTCTTTTTGTTGCTTTCCGTGCTACATCCACCATTGCTGTTGGGCATTGGTATCAATTTCCAAACAAATCGCTTTACTCCTGTCGTCAATGAACCACCGCTTAGACACGGTCGCAGAGTGGTTACGCTTTCATTTGCACAATATTGCTTTTCTTCCACACCCTTGTCATCCACTCGGTTCCATTCTGCCTGCACCAACAGCACTTTACACAACATGCCATGTCATCAGGGAGGAAGAACGTGTATCTTCCAACCACAGCCCACGCACAAATCGGTCGCCATCTTGCGGCAGATTTCGGTTTGATGTTGGTTAAAAAGATTTATTATGGTGAAAGTGATGATAAGAGAGTTTTTCGATACAATGGCTTTCGATCCGTTCCGGGTATATATACACACACACACCCACCTCGTAGAACCGTGGGTTGGGTTCCTTTTTTGTGTGTATGTATGCTGGGAAATTACTTTTCTGTGAGCGGCTGTGAAGGGACGGAGAAAAAAAAGGATATGTATCCAGAACCACCACAAAACCGCCACCAATCTCAATCGAGATTCTAGAAAGAAAATGCTTTGTAACATAATGAGTGTTGGTTGCGCTGTTTGGATATAGCGCTTGTGTTTCGGTGCTCACCTGTCGCCAGAATGGGACCATTGCACCAAGCACGTTAGTAGCATATTTTCGTGCTTTCTTTCCCGTTTGAGCTGCCGAGCTGGGTGTTTTTTTTTTCTTGTTGTCTTTAGCCGAGGCCAAAATACCTTTTTCGGTACCGCGATCAAGCAGGTGAAGCTAGATAAAGTGGAAAAGTTGGAGAAAAAAGAAACACACACCGTGGATAGCGTGGAGTGGTGCGTGATTTATGAAACCAAACAGAAGGGACATAATGAAAAATTGCTGCCCGAGGAAAAATTATGACCATCGTCGTCGCCATCGGTGGTGTGAGTCAGGTGATGCTCCGCAATACGTTGGCAAGGTTCAGGGAATGGAATTTTGGTTCGCTGCAGTTACAGCGCGTCATGTAAACGCTTAATTTTGCTGCAGATTTTTACTTTGTTATAATTTCTGTGCCTTGGGTGGGCCGGTGGTTTAGGTGGTGGTTTTACCCTTTTGCGCAAAGACAAAGAGTTAAATGATATGGAGAATGTGATATTATCCTTCACTAACAGGAATAGTTGCATTTCGACTAAATTATAGCTTGAGAAGAAACGAATGAACATCAAATGTGGTTACTTTGAAAGTTGCGCAAAATACATCTTGGTGAAGGACGATAAGGACTGCTTAGTTGAGAAGTTTGAGGAAACAGGCAAATTAACTAAAGGCTCTTATGTTAAGTATTTAAAAGATGAAGATGGATATAGTTTTTTAATATAGCTTGTCACATTTCTCTCAAAATGTCAATTATTTCCAGTGACTAATATATTCCTTTCCAACAATGCGATGGTCGAGTCATCTGCCAGACGGAAGAGTTAAAAGATTCGTCGTGTATAAAACGTACAACATCGTGGTCTGAAAGTTTCCTTGACGAACATTCGATGTGGCAATGGTATTTTTGGATAGAAGTCCTAAAGGAAATCCAAGACCGAGAAGCGGTTGTACTGCCTAACAAGAGCACTGCACTACTTCAGAGTGTTCAAGGGTTTCAAGGACTCATTATTTGGACAGTGTAACATACAAGTATCTCCTTAAATGCAAAAATACCGAACAACAACAAGGAATTTGGTTTAAGGGTATACTTTCTCTCGCGCTTCATTCTTTCGTCCCTTCTCTCCCATGAACGCTGTGTTACCATTTCACTTAATCCTTGCGCTAAACAGCCAGAGGCTCTTCCTGTACGTAAACTTCAATTATCCGACACTACCTTACCGGGTGTGTTCTTCAATAAAAACTCACACTTACGCAGTGCTGTGGCAGTACTTGCAGGACAGGAGCTTATCATGCAACACAATCTCTTCATCGATCGCACCTCAAAGGGGGAAGGGACGGGACGCGACGGGAACGAAACGGGACCGGACTTCTCTTGCACAATTGGTGTGCAATTTAATGGCAGAAAGGGTCCCGGTCGGTAATTACCATGTGCCCATTGCATCGCTTTCGCCCGATGCATCCTGATGCTTTGTGCTGCGTTTGCCTTCTCCTTTTGCAAGTAAAGTCATTACACGCGAACGAGAGACAGGGAGGGGTTTGCTGACTGGGTGCAAACTTTCCCACTCTCCACCGCTAGTTTGCGCTGTCTTCAATAAGGAGCAAAAATAAGATAATTAATACCTACCGGACCCGGGTGACTGGGTTATGCGCGATGCGAGCGAATTTACCGAGGAGCGTTGAATGATGAGCGGCAGGATGATGCAAACATATACCGCCAATCATCGGCATCGGTTGCCATTGATGGGGTGACGTGGCTTATAACTTAACTCCGTCGAAACGACTCCTGGTAGAAGCCTTTCCAGATTACGAATGAGAAAAAAAAAACATTTCCCGTTGAAAGTCCTATCAACTGACCGTTTCTCGTTAACTGCAACGGTGCACGAGTGTTAAAGTCGATCGATTTCTTCCCCCGGATCCGAAGAATGGCTACAGTTGCCAGAAAAATGCCACCATGTGCAAATGAAGCAAAAATTGCATCGATTTCAACAGTCTCTCCATGAAGTGAAGCGAAGAGAAACCCGACGTGTGGGGGACACACTCAAACACTTCGGCTTAAACGAGCCAAGATAAACCAGTGCTAGAAAAGAGCCTGTCACTGATCGGTAGCATCGGTACGAGATTGCATCCACAGACAACTTTATGCACTCAGCAAAAAGGAAAGAAAAGATGAGCAAATTTATTACTCCCGTTCTTCCATCGCATCGCTTCCAACGCAAAACTGGTACCGTTCACATGCAAATCGTTGGGCAGTCGAATGCCGGCTTGTGTGCCCTGTGCCTAGCTTAAAACGCATCCACTCAGCTAGCGCACCCTCAGCCAGTCGGAGCGGGATGAGGTTGTAAAATTGTCCGATCATTTTATTGCAACCTTTTTCCGAAACCGGGCACCACAAGGGTGCTAATTGCGGGTGGAGAATTTTAAAACGCAAATGGTAGCGTGCCGAGATAACGATGGCAGTCTGCGATGGTGTCCGTGTGATTGTGAGTAATTGATTGCAAGGGAGGAAAGGGGAGGGAGATGCCACTTTGGTGGAGCCGTTGCGTTAATGGTGTGCTGCTGCAGATGGCTAGGAATGAGCAATTTTGCAATTAAACGATCAATGGTTGGTCCTGAGAATGGGATAATTAGATCGTTTGTGTGCTTTAGTGGCCAGTGATGATGAATCGTTTATATAGGAGATTGAAGAATTTGCATACGGAGCTGAAAGATAGGGACGATTTCAAAGGGAATGTGGATAAAATCAAGACGATAGAATATTTTGCTTAATTGAGCGACTTGCTGCATGCAGTCAATTAATGGTTTGACTTCACCATGCTAGTTAGCTATTTTAGTGTTCTTTTTTAGTGTGTTGCTTAATGACTCTTTCGAGAAGATTTAATCGTCTGAATATTTCATGTTAATGAATGACTTATACATCTATTTTGAAAGGAATAAAGCATTTCTAAACCATTGATATAGAGAAGACTGCTTCTAAGCTGATGTATGAATTTTTAAAGTATTTTTAATCCAAATCGTCTTAAAACTTCTAAATGGGTCCTTTGACCTTTGATGAATAATCGTTAGAGCCCAAAAATGCAGTTTTGAATTCTGACATCTTTCGAAGACCATAGAGCTTTCGAGATGTTTGAAGAATTCAGAAAATCTGCAGAGAATCATGAATTTCCATTCACAAGTTTCTGAACTTCATATATATTCTGAGATTTACGACTCTGTGAAACTCGGTGATCTTTTGAGGAATACGAATCTCTAGAGATCTTCACAATAAAGATTCGCAGTGAATCATTCGGTCTAAAGATTCATAGAGGCTCATGAGTCGGAATCAGATTAATCGTTTTAACTATTCTACTTTATCGTCTAACTAATCATGACCTCACCTGGTGCATCGTACAACTCCTTCGCCCTGCCACATCCACTCACATAAGCGCACCTTAATCTCAACTTATTAAGCCATCAATGAACCGTGTCGCTGCAGCAGCATCATGCCGGTTGTGATCGCGGGGAAAAAATATTAATAATTTAATCCATGAATTATTCCCAGCCTATCGGATTACGCACACCCATTTCGCATTCGGCCGTACCCGGTTCGATTACACCGTGGTGAAAAGTTCAACCACCGAATTATGCATCACTAGAGCTTATTTTCTGCATGCTACCAACGCGCTTAACGCACGGTTACACTCCGTACAACACGCCAAAAACCGACACAAACGAGCGCGGCCAAATAAACGAACCCTTCGACCAGGCAACCGAAACTGCAACGTGAACGTGAAAAAACAAACGAGAAATATTTTTAAACTGATTATCGGGACGAAATCTGCAAGACGAAGCGATCGGCGAACAATCGTCTTGTTGCGGCTTCTTCGCTTCGCACTGTGCCTGCTTCTGCGTCCGCGAGCGCGATCATTTGCTGTTGCGTTCGTTCACCACCGCCCTTTGCGCCATCGCGTACCAAACCCCCGCGAAACCCGAGCCACAAAACAACATGATTTGCTGTGACGATCATCATTCAACGCGCCGGTATGCGGCAAACGAGCGAGCGAACGTTTACGTGCGTGTGTGCGTGTGTTTATGTGCATGCATGCATGTGCTTCAAATTATTTAAATGTTATAAAATACGCTCAACAAGACGAGGACCACACACGTCGAATTTCCCATCGCATCCCAGGGGCCCCGAGTTCGCCGGTTGCAGTGCTTTCGGGTGCTCCGTTTTGTGTGCTCGTCCTGGATGCGTCTTCCGCTCCTGGACAGCGAAGTACCGAAACCAATGCTCACGTCGGATGTTGCCGCTTTTTAAAACGATCTTCCTCATCCCGTGCACCCAGCGCTCCCCAAAAGGCGGCGCAGCGACTGAAGCGAGACGCACTGGCAAATGATTGAGAGCTCAGGAAAGGTAGAAAAGGATACAGTGTGCGAGCACGAGAACGCAACTGCAACTGATGCACGGATGCTAAACGGTGCACTCCACTCGCCACGTCAACCTTTTGTGTGTCAACTTCGAACTCGCGGTCACCGGCGTGTTGGAGAAGGCATTCGGAAACGGCCCTCGGGTGGAAAGAGAAACACATCCGTACACGAAGGTGCGCACGTTTTCAAAGGTGAAACATAAAGGCAGAGACGCGTCTTCTCTGATACCGGCATGCAGATAAGTGCGAGCCCCAGTACTCCGGAGCAGCACGATCGCTGCAACGGCGAAGAGCAGCATGATGGAGGAGGAGGAAGGAAAGGTTTACGTGTGTGTGTGTGTGTTGTTTGCAAGTGAAGAAGAAATTGCAACAAAATTCGCCAACCAAGCGGTGCGAATTGAAACGTGTATGATGTTCACGACCGGCAAAGGATAAGCGAACAAGCGGATTTTTAAGCAATAAATGAGTTTTTTAAAGCTCGAAGCGCCTTAAAAGTCGTGGTTCTTAAGATGTGGCAGAATCAGTGCAGGTTTTTGGTTTGATCTAAAGAAAGAGCAATGAAAAGCAGATGAAGGTGGAAAAGGTTTAATAACGTTCGATCATTCAGCCAGATTGGCGCCCTTTAGAACACTGAGGAGAATGAAGATCGCGCCAAGAGAATATGGAAGGATAGACTTTCTTACATATTCAACATAAAAACAGCTTTGAATTGATAGAATTCCTGTAACTCAACACTCAAATGTTCATTTAGTTAATATAAAATCATCTTTAAGTTCCAGAAATTCAACACTCTTTCAGTTATAGGAATCCTAGGATCTCCAGGAACCCTATAATCTCCAGGAATCCTAGAACTCCTTTCCGGGAACTCATGCAAATAAAATAATGTACCATACCCAGGGCAAGCATGTGGCTTTTATTTGTTTGCTATATAAAAATCGTAAAAATTTCGCCCAATCAAGCATAATAACCGATAAAGAGCCCCGGGAAATCCATCATGCCGGGTTCCGGGCGATTTGATGGGTTGATGGAATATATCACATTTATTGCTTTTGCCATCTTTTTTCAAGCTCCCCTGCTTGCATAAACGCTTCTTTAGAGACGTTGCATAGCTCTCGCGACCAGCGCCACAGTATCCTTTTGGTTAAGGAACAATAACACCAAGTACCTGCCTGTACCTTCCCGGACATTCCTGTCAGTTGCAATCGACCCACACAACGGGCACACAGGACCATCAAAAAACTGTTTACCGAAGCAATGTCAACCGATGCGAGCAACGCAAGGGAACGACTTCTACCCTGTGCGGAAAAGCCACCGCCGTACGATTACTGCCGACAGTACTTCGGTACTTGAATGTACTTATTTATAATAAATATACATGTACGAACTGTCAAGTGAACAAACAGCCGAACAAACTTCCATTCCCTCCCTCGGGGGGTAGGTCTTGCAGAAACCCCGAGTCCCAACCAGTTTTTCCTCACCTTTGCTTCGGTGAGTAAGCTTCTGCAACGGGTTCGACCCTTTTCCTGCACAATGGCGCCATTTGGCCATGGGAATTCCATAGCTGGAGGGTTGAAGCGAACGCTTGAGGCTCGCGGAGTGTGGTGCAAAAAAAAAATGGCAATAATAATAAGAAAATAGGGTCCACTTACTCAGCAATATTCGCAGATATTGACAACAAGCTGTTTTGTCGTTCCAGCGTTACCCCCTCCCCCATCACACTAGCCCACAGTCACATCCCCCTCCAGGAGAAACTGTGAGTTCTGAGACGATGAGCGATTATGTTTGTAAAGAAAACATAAGAGAAACCAATCCACCCACCAATACCCTTTGGCGGGGGAGAGAACGGAATCTGGACGAGGAGCTGGAGGATCGCGGCGGTCGTTGTTTCAGCTCGTAATAAATCCAATTCCGTTTATGTCGGTCGCATGCGAAGTGAATTGCACACGGGGCACAACAAAACTTCCCAATCGGTGCACTTTTATTATATGACTTTGCCAATAAACTGCGCATGATTGACATGCGGCCAATTGTATTGTAACGAGATGCGGGGACTTTGCGCTTTACGCTTTGCGGACGGGTTTTTTTTGGGATGGATCGATAATAAACTTGCTTGCGTTTTTGAGGTTAAGCATTGTCGCATGGGAAGGCAACGATAAACTAGATGACAATCGGCACGGCGGAAATGCGGGATGCGGATGGGTGTTGTATAGCAAGCGCAAGCATAAAACATACCCAAACATGGTAGATATGCTCATTAGAATCGATTGAAAACGTAAGCTGAGCGTAATGAAATCGTTAAATAGCACAGCACAAACTGTCAATCTGATCGTGCCTGGAACGAATTGTATTTACAATCCCTTGCGCGACAATGTAATAAAATGATCAACAAAGCTTTTCCATAATTTAAGCATGATTAAACATTAAATCAGTTGCTACATTAATGAAAATGATTATAAATGTAGTCTAAATTTCGCCATACTGCATGAATAAATTAGAGCGCTAATTTTGTATGGCTCGAATATGATCACTTTCGATCACTCGCAGTACATTATGGGGCGTTCGGTGCCTATGTCACGCAACAAAGGGCTGCCCGTAAAATAGTCCATTTCATGACCCGTAAGCTCACTTTCATCCACGTAATAACGACGGGTGACAACAAGCCGCGACTTCCACGGTGAGCTCACGATCGTCGATCCCCTTTACCCACGGTCTCCCTCGTGCTGACCCGTGTTTCAATAAAACCAACCGCCGCCGAGGTAGCATGGGGAACCATAAAAACCCATCAGTGGAGAGAGACAACAGCGCAAGAGGAACAAAACAACTTCCTCCACGCCAGGGCCAACACCGAAACCGTGTCATAAAAATCGGTCTAAAGTGCGCGACGACGCACCACGAACGAACTGGTGTCGATCCTAAGCGCGCCGGCGATAAACCCGCTGCCGCTTACTTAGCAGCCATGAACGGGTCGGAATTTAAGCCACCACAGACACCGCTTTGAGAAGGTTTCGGGACAGCATTCGAGGACACTTTATTGCGAGCCGCCGCGGGTGAGTGCCGGCGTGCGTCCTGCGGTGCCGATCAACGGGGCTCGCGATGAGGTGTGTAATCTTTATGGTTTTATGGCGTCGCGATCGAGCGGCATCGGGGTTTTCATCACTTGTGCACAGGATCCAGCGTACGGGTATTGGGTTTTCGCTCCGAGACCACCGACCGGTTGACGGTTGAAGTCGCCGGTACCGGTAGTTGTGACAGGATAAAACGTCAATTAGCGGCTCACGTTGGATGACGATCAGCTTTCGGGTTGTCGCGCGGTTGGATTTGTGCGATAAACGGTGATCATCGAAAGGGTCTTGACGGACGGGATGGGCGTTGAACAATTGGACCTATCTTTATGGGATAGGCAAGAAAATGAACGGCGCACCCTCTGAGGGAAGCTAAACAATTGCTTGTGTACCGAGCGCCCTCAGATAAGGGTTGGGTTTTTGGGAGCTATACCATAGACTTATCAGACTGGAAAGAAGTTTTCCTATAGCGTTGGTTAAACGGTTGTTTTATCATCTTTTAGGAGAGAGTTGATAATGTATAAGATGCTCGCTTGTTTCATTTACTCCACTTGTGTCATGATCTAGCCACAACCAAACCCTACATTAAGGTACCTGCTAAACGATCGAACACACCGCAACCAAAAAAAAAAGGACACCGATCTGTTGAATGATCTCGTTTACGTGACGTTGCGTGGTTGCGGTTTTCGAGGAAGCGCACGCTAAATTGTTGCACTACACACGCCTGCCCTACGAGCGCAAATTGAAGCTGTCAGGAGGACAAGTCGTTCGTCGTTGATTACCCCTGGCATGTTAAATGCGAGCAGACGGTTGAGCAGATCGTTACACAAATGGCACGTTTTTTTGTCTCTACAGTGTGGAACACCATCGAAGTGCGTCAGAAGCTTCACCCCGGAGTTCGGGTGGTTTGCGTTTGTTTGATGAAATTATTTCAAGGATATAGTTTTTTTAGCCTTCAACAGTGCCATATAAAAGTTGCTTCCACCACAGTAAGAACATCTTCTGTCTAGACTGCAACTGTTGCCGAATGTGGCTAATGTGTTTGTGGAGAGAAAGATATCTTTTATTAAGACAGTGGGAGAGAATGACACTCCAATGTCTTCAATTTTTGAATCCTCAATTTCATATGTGAAGCACGAAAATCTTGATCATGAAACCTGAACCCCTGGAGAATTTTGTATTATTTAAGAAAATTTAATTCGATGTCAGTACGAAAAGTAATGTGGGTCTTAACATTTACAAAGAATTGAGACTAGAGAGTAGAACAGAAAATAGAATAGATACACAACATAACACTACATAACATGTTTGATTTCTGTTTATGAGTTACATTGTAAATGTTTCAAAGTTCTTTAATACAACTTTTCTGTACCACAAAAAGTTATAAAAAACTCAATATAGTTTAGTACCACCATATACAAACTTCTATACCTGTTTGAGAATAAAAAAGCCGTCTTTATATCCGAGCATAATTATGTTGCATCGTTTCTTGAAGAAGCTCATTCCCTCAGCATAACCTAACGGGCGGTCTGCCGAACGATGGCCGTGCCAAATCTGTCCACATTCGCTCGGTGCATACTGCAACGATACTGCACCGCACCACCACAGGAACCTTTCGGGCTTGGATGCGTTCCGTTCTGCATACGAAGGTCAACCGTAAGGTGTACGGAGCGTAAACGTTCCATCCCGCCAGCATTTATCCTTGTTTCCTGCTTCTTTTGTCTTGTTATCCAATTTAAACGTGTATCGGTTACAAGTCATTAGAAGCCGGGAACCTCGGGATGAATCTGTTACGGATCCCAATCAACTTCGCTCCGGTGTGTGTTTGAGGTGAAATCTTCCTTCGCATCGGAACACACGGTCTGTGGGCAGTACGGGCATAAATACCTGACTTCTCCGGACAACCCCATTCGGTACGCATCGGTGGCAATGTTTCACCACAGTGATGGAAAATATTTTGACTTTTTAATCGGATCTTGCATTTGGGTTCTGCTTTTCTTCTTTTCCTTTACGCTGTTTGGGTTGGGATTTCTATCGGATTCGGCTGCAAGTTTTGAAACATCCAGCAGGACTTGGTTTCACCGTTCGGTTCGTTCTGCACAGTTGGAAAATGAAATTTAGAAGAAGTGCAGAGGACCCAAACCCAAAACAAGATCGTATGCCGTGGAGTCTCTGTTTGGGCAGAAAGATACACAAACAAATAAAAGCAGTACATAAATTGCTAGCACAAAAAAAAAACAGGGCGTTAAAGGATAATCTCATTGGATGCAACAATTTGCGCATGGGAGTCTGATCGTAGGGATAAGCGTCAAAGTCAAGGGATTGTGCCAACGACAACAAACATGGGCTTCGATGCATTTTAGGGCTACGGGGTAGACATGAGGCAAAGGATCAAATTTACTTGCATGTTGATGTTCTTTTAAGCGGTTTAGTGTAATTCGACATTCAAGCACGTTAATGCGTGTGCTATTCTACGGAAAGGCATTTATGGAATTATTTAGCATACGGATAAGCGCAACAAAATGCTTTCAGGGTTGTTATTTATAAGTGAATCTGATGTGATACCAGTGCGTTAAGTTTAAGAGCTTTAAATTCATTGTCTTAAGAAATGAAGTTTTGTAATTGTTGATCTAATATAAATTATTCTTTAACTCAATGTCATGGAATATTCGCTAGTCGTGAATGAGACTGGAGATTTGTGATGCAATTTTGCTTTCACTAAATATTTATAATATAATTCTAAACTAAACAATGTAAACAATAACTCTAAACGAAACTCGTATACCTCCAAAAAGTCCAATCGAAAAACGAGCAACTTAACAGGTTATCCAATTAAACTTTGCTAATTAGCACATCTCCGTTTGCCGTCATCAATCAAATAAGCGAATGAAATTGTCTTGACATGCTCTTCTAATGATATAGACGAATCCCCCCCTCAACCAAGCTGGAGCTGTTGCAACCTTTAAAATAAATACAACATCCTCTTCACTGCGCCATTTGTATTTTTGATTGCGCTCTTATTCTCGCGATCGCTTTCATGCCGTCCGAAATGTTCCATTTTACAACCCCCGATATGGCGGTCTAAGAATGCTTGCTTGATCGAGGATGATATTTCGCCCGCCTTTTCGGTTTTGGATCGTACCTTCTATTTGCCAACACTTGTTCAACTGCGATGAAGAGAGCGAGAGAGAGAGGTAGAGAGAAAAAACGGTCCAAAGTTTGAAATCAACCATCCATAAATTAAACATTCGACCCGGTCCCATTGTACGGTGACCGCAGTGTTTAGAACATCCTTGCCGCAAACCACCTGCGCCGCCGGTACCAGCGGTACTCCTGGCTGGTTGTCGACCAAAAAAACCGAAAACACCATCCGAATGTGGACCACTCACCCCGCCCAGCCAGCTCGGGCCCGTCTCCGGGATCCGCGGGGTTCTTTTTGATAAATGTGTCCGCCGTCGTTCACGGGAGGGCAAAGACGCAAAGAAAGAAACCTCAACCCAAGCGATGGGTAACCACAGCGGGTTCGATCTTCGAACAATAACCTTAGCAGAATACGGTGGCTTCTGCCTGCTGATAGCATTCGAGTCGGTTTCGTCGATTGGTGAATTTTGTGGTCGGCAAATAAAAATGTAACAAAACATAAAACAAAGCTCTATTAAGAGTGAAGAATGTGAAGGTTTCGCATGGAAGGATGATGGCTGTTGGGAAGGATCTTGAAGAGGAATGCTCAAAAATAGAACCTTACATTGGAAAACATTTCCATCCAATATGGCTTCTGCAGTTGATTACTTATAGAAAGGAAACTAAAACCTTCTAAAATGACCCTTTGCGTTAAACCATTTTCCGGTGCATTTTCATCCTGATTGGTTCCAAAAGAAAATCAATAATCAATTTGCTTATTGGCTTGCCGCAGTACTCACTTCCTTTCCCACCTGGAGATGAATAAATTACAAACAATATCCATCTTGTAACCTTCCCAATGGCGATTGTCGTAATAGGTTCCATAATTCCTGGAAGCTTGGGCCGCACTGAGGGAAATTCAATCAACCAAACGGCGAGACAGTCTGTGCGCCACTCAATTATGAATGATTTGGTGTAATTTTTATCCCTAAATTGTACTGCTCCGATGCTTCTGGTCCCTTGGGTGGTAGAATAAATATTTGCTAATCAAAATTGTATAAGCACCGCACCGGTACTAATGGAATATCACCGGGCGCTCACTGCTCACCGAGCTTGACCGAGCTTCGTGCATGTTTTTTGTTGATGTTCTCTTTCCCTTACACGAAGCCTCAACGCCTCCTCCCCGAAGGATTAACTCAATTACTTACTTTTAAGCATGCTACCAATGGCCAATTGTTTGCCGCACCGAAAAAAAAAGAGCCGATATGCCGATGGTTGCATTGCGATCACGCAAACATCGCTTTTGTTGGTTTACCGCAGGATGCATTTTTTCCCGGAACTCATCGCATCGTCAGCACATTGGCCAAGCTGGCCGAAAAAAAAATGCTAAAGACAAACAACACTGAGCATATGGTACATTGTTGTGCTGGTGTCTGTGTGTGTTTCAAGATGCAACTGTAGGCTGTGTGTGCATCGGTTAAAGCGACCTAATGAGATATATTAGTTCGCTTTGCAGGACCACAATGCTTACCTAACGAGGTCCTAATTGTCCACCATGCACGATGGTTATGCTGCGGTGAAGATAAGGGTTACTTTCGGAGGGCTTTTGTTTGGCGAGAGAGCTGCCCAAATGTGTTGCTGATGAGCAGTTCCCCACTGCGGTCGATTCGAATGATGAGATCCAACAATAATGTGTGTTAGCGGGACACGGAACTGAAGTTAAATGAGTTTCTGGGAACTGATCAAATGTTGGCTTTAAACCAACTAAATTGTTGTACTCTTCAAGGATTTGCTCAGGATGGTTAAGCATATCCAGTGGTACTTTTAAAACAATAATTCCCTGAACAACGATTCAAATGTGCATTTTCGGAACATTGATTCATATCTGATATTGCAGTGCTTCTTACATTCCTGTTCTCCTTACATGCCTATTAGGTCGTCCTCCAAACCTTTAAACAAACTCCCCGAGAAGCCCTTTACCGTGCCCGAGTTATCTTGTAAGTTGTCAGTGTCCGCAAGCAGTAAAATATAATAAATTGTTCTCTTAATTCAATTTATATATGAATTTATTCCCGATCTGCTTTCCCCATCGCGCTTCTTCGCGTCCAAGCAGCACTCAACTCCTAAAGGTCTGAAAGGCTAAAGAGACAAAAGCAAAGCAGACAACATCGAGGCTCCCTTCATACCGGGGGCCCTCAAACTGCACTTCCCAATGAAATCAAACCAAACGGGCGCGATCCAGCGTGACCATACGTTTGGTGCCTGCGTACCGAAAAACCCCCCACCAGAATGCTTTATTGCTGGTTGCGCTGGGCGATCACATTTCAGGAATAAAATTTATTTCTCTTCCCCGTCGGCAAACGCGCCCTCACACACGCGGTCGCATCGAACAACGGTCGCAACCATCGCGCTGTCCGACACAACGCCGCAACCGTAAACGGCCCCGAACGGGCAGATGAACAGCTTCCAGTGACAACGACTACTACTACTACTACTATTCGTACTACTTCTACCACTATCACCACGGAGTGGGACAACTTCTTCGCCTTTCGGACGACAACATCGTTTGTTGGTGCTCCTTTGGGAGCATAAAAGTGATCAACTATCCAAGACCCCCGATCCCACTCCGAGCCGCACGCCACTGAACGATCACATTTCGTTGGCCGATCCCGTGTCGGGGATGTAGAATTGTTTGTTGCTGTTTTCTTAATTTCGTTCGCTGCGTCGATCGCTGCTCGCTGCTAT
Organism: Anopheles moucheti; assembly: GCF_943734755.1. Classification (NCBI taxonomy): domain Eukaryota; kingdom Metazoa; phylum Arthropoda; class Insecta; order Diptera; family Culicidae; genus Anopheles; species Anopheles moucheti. The sequence goes on along the minus strand of NC_069141.1, from coordinate 9,055,428 downwards.
TAAAATGGCAATGACAAAACAAAACATACATTAGTACACGCATTACCGCAAGGCAGCCATACACACATACACGCACGGTTCGTGTCGCGCTTGAAGAGCAGAGCGCAGCAACATCGCTTTTGTAACGAAAGACTTAAAGCGACGAACCCCCGTGCTCGATGAGCCGTCTGGCGGAACCACGGAGGAAAGATAACAAGCAGTGCACACACACACACAGACAGGAGGACATATCTGTCAGAAGGGGTTAGGAGAAGGGTAGGAGGAGGGGAGGGGAGGTAACGATGGTAACAATTCTGCTCCGCTAATGGGTCCCAAGCATTGCGTCGTGCGTCGTCCACATTGCGTCTCTATAAGCCAGATTATTAAATTGAGCGTTTTGTTCACTGGCTCGATCAGCACCACCGACCGTCCCAGGCTTTCAGTTGCATTCTGCTGCCAGTCTTCTATATTGCAGCCGCAGCCACGGCTATGGCTCGGTACGATCGCGTACGCTTGTATTTATTTATGTCTCTGCACACTGCCTCTCCGGTTTCGCATCGATCGGGCCACATTATGCGCCTACATCATTTTCCGTTTCGTCCCCACCGCTCGTTTCGTGTCTGCGCAAAAACGGTCTACTACGTGGTCTGATTATGCGTCACTAAAGGGTTTCGATATATCACCCGATCGGTGTGCGCATTTGCGGGACGGGCGCACATTGATTCGTGCGATCGTGTGAAACGAAAAGGGTGAAAAAGCGGCTTTGGTCCCAGCATTAACTCCACGCAGCCGACAGCCGTGGCAAACATCGCGCTGGCGTTGCATAACAGCGTAGGGTTTTCGCCGCTAAGATATCTCGAGCATGTGACGGCGATGAGGCAGAAAAAGCAGAATCTATTGAGTGATTAGCTTGCAGCGAACATTACGTGATGGCGATCCGATAGCGAAATGGCGATCATTTAATGGTACTTTGAGCTACACTTTCTCGCTTTTTGTGTGTTTGTTTGTGGGGCACTTCTTGCTAGCTTACACGCTTTTTGATTGGGTAAATGTACGACGTGCCGGCAAGAAACGAAACAATTTCAACATTGCATTGCTGCTGTTGGCTTTAGCGATTCGATTGAATGATGCGAGAGAGAAATTAATATGTTTGATCGTGCCTTGTTTGGTTTATCTCGCAGTATAAATCAATTCCTTTCGCAAATCACCCCAATAACTTTGGCCGCGCTGAGCGAAGGAAAATTGGCACGTTGTTCTTTGTTGCTGTTTCCACTGCTCCGCTGCTCCATGCGTGCTGCGTTAATTAACGTCCAACGGTGACGGTGTGAAAAATGTTTGCCTCGTTCGAAACGCAGACTCTTCCGAACGAAAGCGTAGCGTCTTCTCCTTCCCTCAGTTCTCATTCCAAGTAATCAATTTGTAGTGCTGCACGAGTAGCTGTTCAAGACGGGGCAAGATTTGGAACACACGGACCTTAACGCATCATGAACTCTGATCACGAATCCCTCCGATCCGATCGAACAATTGAGATTGCGTTCGGGTGTTCCCGCTTCCGGAGCGTCTCATGCTGAACTCACGCCTGCCCTGTACAAACACACGGTGCGGAGTGCGGGCGCGGGTAGTTGCCGATGTCTAAATCGATCATAAAACTGACGAGCCATTCGTGCCGTCTTGCAAAACCCGTTGCGCAAAGTGGCGTCCTGTTGTATTCTGCGCCGTCAGAAAATAAAACATTTTACTTCCAAGAAGCGCACCTCTCGTCGGTGCGATCGACGGAGGGCGAGATGAAATTCCGTCATCAAGACGCAACACGGAGGTTGGCATTAAAACGCATAACCACATTCCACCGTTCGGTTCGAATGGTCGACAGTGGTTCGCGCACATTTTGCCGATCTGCAGCAGTGCTTCGTCTGCTTGTGATCGATCGATCGACCTCTTTCACTGACCTGTCCAGTTGCGCGTGTTGGATACGGCATCGCTTTGGACGGTAATAGCAATTATCTCTCGGGCATTCGCGCAATGTTGCCCAATGCGACCGGGGACGATAGTCATAATAATAAGCCACGATAGACACTAATTAATTCCGACGCTCACCCATGCAGCTGACGGGGCTGACGTTCCACGCTCAGTGGGACTTATGAGTTGATCATTAAATCAATTATAATTACCACCACCAACAGCAGCGGCAGCAGCAGCAAGGACCGGTTTAGATAACTCTCGAAAATCACACATTTTCTTAGCGATTTCCTTCCAAACGCATCATATCCGTACGCATCGTTACGATGATTGATAATTGCGGAAATATCTTTAGCGGTGCGCTATCTCCCATGGGAGGATTCACAACTGAAACACTGCCTGGAATGCTACTCCGCCCCGCGGGATGGGGAGTTCTGCACCGAATGGATCACGCTGTGCGCCTGCGGACAAACGCTCCGTACGCCGGACTGTTGATGAGTGCCGATCAAGATTCTATCCCGGCAGGAATCTACTTTACACCGGCCAGTTTGGCCAGTTTCCAGCGCTGAAGAGAGCTGTGCGATAGTTAATACTGCTCGTTTTGCACTGGCCCTGAAAGTGATTTGCGGTGTAGGAAAGTGTGATCCACTCAAGTAAATGAACTCATTGCACCTTTTTATTACATCGCACATTAACATTGACTGCAAACTGGGTGCCCGTACCATCTGGGAAGCTGCCATTAAAAGTATCTTATCATCTGGTTATAATTCACACAAACGACCTTAACATTTTGCTATCAGACGAGTAAGCCAGATCACCAGAACTCGCTTTTTTTGAGTGATTAACTTAAATGACATTTAATCCATGGATATTAAATACCGTAAAGTAGCTTAAGGTCACTGTTTTGAGAATCTGTACCCGTTCAAGATGCTTCAAAATCAGACGAAGTTTTAAACTAATATAATAAAATTGTTGCGATTGTTGTTATTATATTTTAAATAATCTTTCATTAGGAAGAAAAATGCGTAATACTGGGAGTAAAACATATGTAAGGATAATTTAAAAAAGGACATTTATTATTCTTCGTCAATATGTTGGGTAACATTTACTTCATTATTTTTAACCTGCAATAAACAAATGGTCAAATACAATTTTCCATAATTGTTTTGGCACAATGTCATGTTTGATAAGTAAAAATATCGTGATAAATACAATACAAACCAACGATAATGGTACAATTTTTCAAACGCAAAGAAAAAAATGCATTTTGTTGCAGAATCCTGGCTTATCGCTCACACGCATCGACCTGCACGCAATGTTTAATATTAAGCCATAAATTACACTTGCCCTATTATTCATGCCGCACATAATAGCCTTAAAATGGACTGGAAACCCCTGCAAAGCAACGCTCGCTGTACAGTGAAAAGCAATAATTATTTGCTCCCCAGCGCAGCGGTGTGACATTAAAACATTAAAAACATCATTAAAGACATTAAGCATCGCACACTGCACTCCGGTGGCAATTTACCGATTATATACTAAACGGAAGGGAAAATTAAATAAAACTAAAGCTTCACCACGGTTCCGGTGTAATATCGCGCGCTGTTGCAACGCCGAAAAGCAATGCATACTTCTGCTTGCAGCATAGTTATTTGCAATTACCTGCAAACATTCTCGACTCTTTGGCGGACGCTGTAATACATAATTAAGTGACACTAAATGGACGCCCATTCGGACAAACTGCAACTCGGATCTTGGGGTGCGATCGGGCGATCCGATAGCGGGGTGGAGTTTGTTGGTAGTTTTTCCGTACCAGCGTGACCACTGCGTGCCGCCAACAGCGGACTTTTCATTAAACGTCGTGCCGCCGGGACCAAGGCACAAGGGGGAAAAGCCGTCACTTAATGGTAGCGTCAACGTCATCACGATCGTACATCCGGTGCCTCGATAAAGTGGCTGCTATGTTGACAATATGCGGTGTGCGTTGCTTAACATTTTTTTCCTTTAAAAATCTTAACGTTTGTTTTGCGGACGTTTTCATTAGTTTCCCTGTGGCAGCGCACTCTACTGGCCGGCATGATAATGATAATCATATTTACCATCAGCGAAACCCCCGGTCGACGATGACGACAGTGTCGGGATAATGTGTAAGAGGTGCACGATCAATGCGCCCCTTATCGTGCAACCGGTACGTTGGGCCGGTTTGAAGTTTCCCCTCGCTTTTTGCGAGTTCCACGCGAGCGGCAACGGGTGGCTTTACTGCACAGCCCATTATGCATTCCGATCAGCGTCGGATGTGCGGGAACACGTCTTTATCGTCGACGGCGAAGTTGATCGATACGCTCGACGTTGATATCATTTGTTATTTTTCCATCGATTTCCAGCGCGAAGGTAGCCAAACAAACCGTGCCAAGGATCATTTTTCATGTATTTATTTTAATGCTACTCTTTTTTTGCTGCTACTTTGTCTTCTTGTTGGAGTAACGTGCGTTTCGCTTCTTAGCAATCGCGAGATAATGTAATAATTATGATAAACATGTTTATTAAATACTGCCAACAAACAAACAAAAAACCCCACACACTTTAACTCATGTGTTAAAAGTAAATAAAGAAAATCGATGAAAAAGAAAGAAAACGACAATCTCATGTATTATTTTGCGTTACGCTCCGCCTTCTGGTTGGGAAGTTTTCCATCCCCTCGTATACGCACCATTTCGGAGCAGCGCTTCCGATATGTTGCTCCGCCTTTTCCTCTCACGCGGTGAGAAAACCATCTCACTATGGAGCTTCTTTTTCAGGGGTGAACATTACAATCGTGTGGTTTTTTGTTGTTGTCAATTTTCAACGAACAAATTCATTAAAACTATCCCGGCGTGACACAGCAAGCTGCTCATTTGCATTAGAATAACCTGCGACACATTAATTTTAAATGGATGGTTCCGATTTTACGTTGGAGATATAGCAACCACGAGAAAAATAACCCGTTCAGAATTCAAGAATTGATTGCTTCGCTATGTAGACACGTAGTTAGAGATAACTTTTCGAAACAGCAGTTTAGAATTTTAAAGCTTATATCCCATCAGAACTCATATAAAGAAACAATGTTTCCAAGGTCTTCAAATCTTAAAGAATCTTGAAAACAATCAACAAGAAGCCGAAACACAGAAGAAACTTATACATTTCCAAGAAGGTAAATATCCATTTCTTCGAAAATCTTACTCTTGTTTCCTCCAATGTATCCGGTCAACTTTAAACTTCGATATGCTTGCCTGTTCGCTCTGAGCTAATGGAAAGACCAAGATTTTGATGAATTAATTTCCCATCACTTCCAAACCAAATCGAGCCAAATCGTGTGCCATCGTTGGGGTTATGAGACGGTGTGTTGTTTTTTTTTTGCCTAATCTTCCTGAGCCTCTCCGTCCACATCCGTGATCGTCAAACGATCGTCAGTTGGCGTCTCTAAATCGGTTTCTCGTTTTGTCTATATGAGTGTGCGTTGATTGTGTGTGTGTTTTCTTGCTGAGTGTCTGTTAAGGTGAATGTTTTAATTATTTCATCAAGATGAAAATGACGCTGCTAAGGAATCGCGCTGGCATTGATCGTGAAATTAAGTTCCCGGCTACGGGTTCGTGCTCACGTAATACACGCCGATTCAAACCAAACCGGTTTAAAGGTTAATGTGTAACGGAGAAGGATTTCGTCGAAAATCTTCCGAATTTTTTTCTTGTCTGTGTGCCAGTCTCTCATCTCACAATGCTAATGGCTCGTTGTTCGCTGGAAATTAATTTGAAGGATAAAACAATTCAATCAACCAACGGCTAACGCCATAATGCCATAACGCGTCTCATCTTCATCTTGTTTTTGCTTTCTTTTTTGCCCACACACCGACCAGTTCAAGGTTATCGCCGATGGTTGAAGGAATCCCGACAGACCCGATCCTTCCACATTTTCTTAACACACCGTTAATTCACTTAAGACTGATCGCGCACTGATCGCGAACCGAACGTTTCATCTTTCTTTCCCGCCTCGAGAAAGGAGCGATTGTTTTCAGACTGTCTGCCATCCACCACCGGGCAATGAAACGCCCGGTTGCATTCTTTGTCTTCGCTCTGAGCGATGGACAGGCAGGGGAAGGGATCTGGCATGAGGTGCGGGAGGAAAACTGCCGGAAACCGCGGCCAAGCTTGATCGTTGTCTCGTAAATTGAATTCACTCATTTTCACCGCAACCCCGGCTGTGCGAGCGCATGTGTGGTGCGTGGTGTGTTTTGTGGTGGATTTACACGTGTAAAGTGCCGCCAGGCCTTTGTACGGAGGGTTTTTTTTCTGTCTCACTGTGGCGTGAGGTACGCAAGACTTCATCGATTAATCGAGGCCGATAAATCCGTTACCAATCGGTGGCATGATTTGTGAGCGGTGGAGTCAGCAAGCACGGCCTGTCTGCTTTTGCTTTTGTTCTCTTGCCGCCCTCCCGGCCACTGCGATCAACACTGCGCGCTCCGATCGGACAAAGAAGGCAAAGGCGCAAGAGACTTTCCGCTCCCCTGCACTGTGTGAAGTTCGTCCTTATCGAAAAGGCCATTATTTTATACGCGCAACTCGCGAGGAAAAGCCCACAAACAAAGCCATCGATTTCGCAGCACGCAGGGAAATGGTTTGAAAATGCGCTAACCGTCCCTACGGTTACAGCCCACCAGGGCCTTGTTGTTGTTGCGAGATAATTCCATCCATTCCGGTTCGATTGCGATAAAGACCGTGCCTTCTGCGCTGCCAACGCCAGCAGTGTGCGTTGGGCCGGTGGCTGGAGCTTGCGAAAGCTTGATAAAGAAATAATTTAATCATTATTTACACAGCGTGCAAAACCGTGAGCATCATAATGGTTGGAAACCGATCGATGGTAGGAGATGGAAATAAGTGCGATTTTGAAGCGTTTTGAAATTCTTTCAATAGGAAAATATGAGAGAGATCACTTGAAAAAATGTTTGTTTAAACTATGGGAGGCTCTTGAACAAAGATCGAACATGATGAAGTTCCGGCCAGACTTAACCAGACTTCTTAGGACGATTGATTTTGTTGTGCGACAGAAAATCATAATTACGGCTTAAATTGAAACCAAAATCAACCAAATGAAGCCTTGCTTCATAATTTATTCGAAATATCAAATTACAAATGCAGTTGTGAAATCAATTTCAAAACCTTTTGAGGTGCTTTCCTTCATTTGCAGATTCTAAAGGAGGATTTTTTCTTGAAGATTCGTCCCTTAAGTTCATTTTTCACTTAACTTTTCCATCGGTATTCCAATATCCAGCCAAAGACTGGACATTTTACTAACAGCACGATCTGCCAAACGATTGTCCTCGGAAGTCCTTCCATTCCGGTGCCGACCTTCCGACAAATGGATGGCACGCTTCACGCGCTATCACCAATCCGTCAAAAACCTCCGAATCCCGAAGGCTATTGATCTCCAGCTGATCGCCTCGGCCGATCAAGAGGCCACATTTTAAAGCTTCCTAGAACTTGTTCGGGCAGGTCCTCCTGAACGGTAGCATCCTCGGGTGACATCTTCCCAAACACTGCAACCTCGTTCGTTCCGACGACAAGACATCCCGTGGGTATTCGTAGTTTTCTGCCTTCTTCTGGACATCCTTTCTAGACAAATGTTTTTTTTCCGTTCTGTTTTTCTGTTGCTCCTCTTCTTCGTATTCCATTGACACAGTCAACTCCCATGAGATGCCTACCGTCCTTGCCTAGACAAAATTGGCCTTGTAGTTGCACGGTGAAAATGAACCATTAGAGACATGAAAAGTTGGATTCGCTTAGCTAAGCAAAGTACAACCCACAGGGAGCCACACTCGTATGCAAACACTTCACTTGTCGTCATTTAATGCGAGTCGTGCGACTGCTGCTCCGTCATTGCCGTCCTCGACTTCAGTCGATCAAGGTTTAAGGCGAGATTAAGCCGAAGGTTACAAAAACATCCGAATGAGGCGTGGAACTGTGGAGTGCAAACGACTTGCGCGTGGCACACATTATGCGTGATCGTTCCAGTCGTCCATGCTGGCTATTTCAAGGATGTTGTTCGTCCGAACTGTACGCCTCAAACTGTCAATTGTCACTTGTTAAGCAAGATGCGATTGGTTGTTTGGCAACCATATTAGACGCTGCTGACATAAATATCACCGATCGATCGGGAATGTGTGAAACGATCAATCTATTAGCACTCGGGCACAATTGCACGATCGATCGGAGCTATTTCGGGGACGCTAACAGAAATTGATTGATGCTCAATACCGATCGTTCACATAATTGATCGATCAGGGACGGTTTGTGGGATTGGGAAATGACTCGCCAGATCCAGTAGACGAATTGAACGTGGCAATTCACAAATTGATTTGTTTGGTTCGAAATATTGCACCGGTGTGATAAAAGTCTACTCTATTTTAGCGTGGTAACAGGAGTTGCTATAAAAGATCCATTGTAAGAAGGTTTAAAAATAGCTTCACTTGACGATCACGTTTCAGGTGCGACTTTTGGGGGGGAAATCTTGGGGGTTTTCACAAATTCTAGCTTACAATCTCATGTCGTCGTATTATCTGCCAAAATTGGGTGTAAATTGAAACATCATGTTAGTATAAGATCGTTCATGGGAATCTAAAATAGCTCACCACACACTTGGCACCGCATCTCAACCACGATTGATTTAGCTCCAGATGAAAGGTATTTTTCCCTCTTTGAAAAATACCCCATTTGCAATGGCAAATTTAGAAGCAAATTAGATGAAAATCAACCCTTATTGCTTTTTAATTCTTCTTGCCATTACACCATAATTGCTCCAACAAATCACGAAACCGGCGGCCCCGGTTCGATACGCCTTGCTGCACCGAAAATCATTGCGAGGTGTAATTTTCAAACCAACAAATGTTTCCTCCGCGCTTCCGTTCTCATTCTCGCCGGGGTAGGTTTTTATGTTTCTTTATTTGGGGGCAGCAAAATGGAAGCACTCCACGCCCTCGGTCGGTGCGGTCATGATGGCGCACAACGAATCAAATTCTAATCGGGTTAATTGTAGACCATTGAATTCATTGAAGCTGCAATTACGCACCGAACGGTCCTGAAATGGGTTTTGGGGCATGTGTGGCTTCCCATTTGTTCGGGGGAGGATCGCGGGTAGTCGGGCAGTGCTGGGGATGAGTTTGAAAAAGTTTAAATTACACATGAAGGTTTCAGTTGGTTGGTTGGTAATTTTCTATTGAAATTCCGTAACACAACAACCACCAAAAAAAAAAAGAAGGTAACTGACGTCCCGCTCACTGCCAATGCGCTGGCACTTACGCAGGACGGCTTTAATTCCGACAAAAAATAAGGGTGAAAAGAAAAATCGATCCTCCTTCATTGCGCAAACGGGTTAGAAACTTGCTTTGGAATGTTGCTGGTGGGTAGCTGTGGCCGCACCGGGGGTTTTTGGGATGAGTCTTACATTCTTCTTGCCCCTTTTCCATCTTTTCCCCAAACATGTGGATGGATTAGAGAGCAAGTGTTTTTGGGGAATTAGGTACGAAGAAAAAACACAATTACACAAGTGAGCGGCAAATGAAGGCACCAGCGCCTCAGAAGCGGCCACTCAACCGGGGGGCTTTGCAGTGAAGTGCTTTGGAAATGAAAATCGAAACGAAGCAAACCAACAAATAAGCAATAGCGGAGGGGGGAGGAAAAAAGAAAAAAAAGATGAAACTTAATTTTCCCGGCCGGTGTTAATTGAAGAGTCCAACGTACCGCCATCATGATTGGCCGCAATTAGGTTTAATTGTTTATTTATTTACGGTTATTGTTTTTCCCGATTTCCGTTTCACACTGATGGGGGGCGCAGAGCCTGGGAGAGCTTAAATTACAGTATTAGGAGCAAAAAAAAAAGATGGAGTCTTGCAATGAAAAGAAGAAACCTTGCAAACCTAGCGAATTCCTCTCGATGCAGGTGCGTTTACAGGTAGCGAAGGGTTTGAGGCTCCACGAAACGTGGAAAAGTCGGCAAAAAAAGCTTTCCTTTCGCAATAATCTACCGGATATGAAGCTCCGGGGTGGTAGGTCTGGCCGGGCAGAGCATGGTCAGGATTCCAGCGATTCTATTGCACGTGGGGCAGTAAGGAGGGTGGGTTGAATTTTTGGAGCGCAAAACCCCAACCGCGGCGCAATTATCGCGGACCACATTGAAGGCGCAACAACTGTGCTGTGAAGTGAAGTCAACGAATTAATTAGAAAAAAAGCAGCGGTAATAATGATACAGCAGGAACAACAAAAACAAAACCTCAATTGCTGTACCTTGGGTGTTTGATGGCATGGAGCATGGACGTAATGAATTTTCAAACGGCCACCGACAGTGAAGGCATGCATTTTGGGGGGGCTTCAATGTGTATTGCCGTTTCGTGAGAAGGAATGTGTGTGGGATATTTCTTGTTGTTACATGTGGCCTCTTTTGGGGTTGGGAAATTTAACGTTAGTTTGTTAATCTATTTTATTGTTTTGTGAATTTTGTTGCATCAAATGAAGGAAAATTCAACAGAATACCCATGAAGATGGCCATGTTTTGTATGATTTCTTAACATAATATCAGTTTCAAATAAAAATAACTATTCGATGTTAGTAACATATAATAAAATTTGTAACTTATTTAGGTACTACTTCCTGCTCCCGTGTCGTGCGTTTCAAATCTTCATCGTTTTGCAGACGACCAACGAACAGGAAGATTTTTTTTAAAGGAAAAACATTAAAAAAAGAATAGACCACACACCTTGAAACACAACCCACAGACAATGGGCGCCATCTGTTTCAAAAGTTATTTTTAAACACCCGGCGCTTTCTACTGACGCGGATTTCTAACGGGGAGACCACACACATGACGGAAACATTTCGCAAGGCTCCCCTGTAGGAAAAGCCTGTACGTCTCGTGTCGCATTTTTTTGTTTTAGTTTTAACTCAAGCCGAAAGCAGACTTTCTTGCTGTGTCTGGCTAGGAAAAGCCATCTGCTTCCACAGACAGATGCGTGTAACTAGACTCACGCTTCTGAAGGACATGTACAAAAAAGCCAAACACACAGCATTGCGCTAAAACCTTTTCAAAGTCAGTTGCAAGTTCGTTCCGAAAACAAAACAAAAAAAGACGAGAAAATACAGAAGGACAGTAAAAATCCTTCCCGTACAGCAGAAGCAACAGTACGTACGGATATTTCACCCAAAAGCAAACCAACACGGTTGGCGGCGCCGAAACACGTGTGTGCAGTCACATGTGAGGGGTTAATTTCGAAAATTATACAATTGAAAAAATAACATCTCGATTCTGCGGACGACGACGACGACGACAGCGACGAGGACGATGGTTCTGGAAGCGTTCGGGTAACGCAAGTTGAACCTTGAAAGGGGTGGGGAGGCGTGGGGTTGAAAAACACAAACGGCAGCGATGGGGTTGTTGGCGCAGGAAAAACGCACCCCCTTTTCGACGTGTGTGGTCCGGAGCGCGAGCGAAAGAGACGTCTGCCTGCCGCATATATATATGCGGTAATAAAGTTGTATACCGTGCACACGCACACACTCACACCGTTTTTCCCCAACCATTTTCATCTTTTTCTCGCCTTCTTTCTTTCTCTCACACACGGTACGGGAAACACGCCCCTTTTTCCCTACCTGTACCCCACCAACACATGCACACGGTTCGTTCTGCTTCCCGTTCACACCACCGGAGCACTCGGTGTGTTGTGCTCTCTCTTCCGTCGCTCGCCGTTACCAACACTACCGCAAAAACTACCCCTTTGCGTAAGGGAAGGGATGATGGAGGCGCACATGCGAGAAAAAGATAGCACAAGAAGCGACGAATTGTTTTATTTCTTCGTGTAAGGGATACATGGGTGCACGACGGGGGTACGGGGTAGAAAAAAAACAGGGAGTCTGCGAGATTGAGACTGTCAGTCAGGGTGCGTTTGACATTTCATTTCATTTCATTTTCAGACATTGTCACATCACAATTTATCTCGTGCGTCGGTCGAGTTCGGTCCGGTTTCGGGATATTTTCGAACGCGTGATACGACCAGTCGAGTCGGTGCGGCACGCACACGGGAAGTTGAAGAAGCATTACGTGGTGCGCCGAGAAGCGCGGGCAGTGATTGAATATTGTGTTGTTGCTTTGCGCCCCTGTTGTTGCAAAAGGGTCCACACGTTGTGCGGTGTTTTGCAGTGTTTTTGGTATCCTTTGCGAGAATCTCTTCGAGTGACAGTGAAGATTTAAACATTGTTTGCGTGTAGTGAGTTAGTGAGTGGTTTTGTTGAGACCTTTGAGACGAGTGTGGTTCGAACGTTCGGCACGAGTGTATAGTCGGCAAAGACCATGGCCCTAGAAGACCGCTGTAGTCCACAGAGTGCTCCGAGTCCACCGCATCATCACCACAGTAGCCAGAGCCCGACGAGCACGACCACGGTTACGATGGCAACGGCGAGTCCGCTGCCTACGACGACCACGGCCAGTGCAACTAGTTCGCCTACCCGCGACGAGATGTCGCTAGTGGTACCGATCTCTCCGCTGCACATCAAGCAGGAGCCGATGGGCAACGATGGATTGATGCAACCGATGCAACCAATGCCGCCTCTACCTCCGCACCATCACCACCACCACCATCACCTGCCCCAGCAGCAGCATCAGTCCCCGCACCAGCCACAGACCGCCCCTACCGCCAGCATATCGTTCTCGATCTCCAACATTCTGAGCGACCGGTTCGGTAAGACACCGGGCGAACAGCAGCAATCTTCCATCCGGGAACCGTGCAGTCCCGGACCGATCCATCCCAGTGTGCTGCTGCCCTACCCGCAACACATGCTGCATCCGGCCCATCCCGCCCTGCTCCATCCAGCCTACCATGCCGGCCTGCACCATTACTACCCCGCGCCACAGCATCAACCGATCGTGCCACAGCCCCAAAGACCTCTGGAGCGAAGGGACAGCCTGTTCCGGCCGTACGACATCAGCAAGAGTCCACGGCTTTGCAGCAGCAATGGCAGCAGTTCGGCCACTCCGCTACCGATGCATCCTTACCACACGGACAGTGACTCCACGCAGGACTCCACCTCCGCACCGAGCCCCGCCACGTACGGTGACATTGCATCGCCCTCGTCCGCATCCTCCGCCATCACCACACCGGCCACTACCAGCAGCCCAACGGGCAGTGTGTATGACTTTAGTCGCAAAACGAGCGCCCTCGACCATCGGGCCGCGCTGCTGAGTGGGTTCAGTGCGGCCGCCAGCTATCCCAAGCTGCACGAGGAGATCATCAACAGTCACCGGAAGTTCCAGGCGAAGCTGATCGAGTCGCAAACGAAGGCGGCGTTGGCTGCGGCCGCTACAGCAGCTGCTGCCGCTGCCGTCTCCCATCCGGCTCATATTCCGCCACTGGGCAGTCTCTGCAAAACTGTGTCCCAGATTGGACAGCATGTGGCCGGTACGGCTAGCCTTAATGGAGCGAGTGCAAACGGGATTCCAAATGGCAGCTCGGCCACCACCACCAAAGCTACCCCAAAACCCATTCCCAAGCCGCTGAGCTCGGAAGCGAACGGTGCGGCTACGGGATCATCCTCGCAGGATACTGGCATGGAGTCGTCGGACGATGCAAAGTCGGAAACGAGCAGCACAAAGGATGGCGAGAACGGTAGCAATCTGTGGCCGGCCTGGGTGTACTGCACGCGATACAGCGATCGTCCAAGTTCTGGTAAGTTTCAAGACTAGAAAGAGATAACAAAAAAGAGAGAGACAAGGGTGCTGACAAGTCATTGGAACATGCGGACAGTTTGTCATGACAGGCGAGGTGTAACAATTTGATTACATACTAAACTAAGCAAACGATGTCAACTAACGGATGAAGGAAAAATCAATAACCGGACCACCTTTTTTTTATTTGTCCAATTCTCCGTGAGGGTGTTTTTAGTTGGCATTTATCAAGAAAGGGCCATTAATTGGTGTGGTTTCTTCCACAACTTCTTCCGATGTCAACTGTTGGGAGGGCAGCAAACAGAATGTGACGCACTATAATCATAAAGTCAACGGTGGAAAACCGCAACCAGGACGTATTGTGCAAACATCGGACGAATGTGACATTTTCCTTTGGTCTATGGTGGACAACAACAGCGACAACGAAAAAAAGGTCAACGGAATAGTTCTAGATCGATCGATTGTTGATTGTCGCTTGTCGCTGGATAATTGAATCAAAGTGAACCTTCCCCCGCGGGGGATGGGTGGAAAAGGGGCTAATAGAAAGACACTAATGACAGTGACTGCGAGTCAGCAGTACAATATTTATAGGATTTTAATCACGGGGGTCTTCACACGAATGCTGCGGGCCCTTTTACGGATGTAGGGCATGCATAGAACAGCGCCGCTGGCATGTGATAATTTATTCATAACCCTCATATTTCTGTTATCGCCTCCGCGAGCATCCGATAGCGTTGCGTTGCGGACACCCCGCGTTTTATGCGCACGGACAGGTCACACATACAACCAATAAAACAGGAAAACCGGCGGCCCTCATTAGCACCCGGACGCCCTGGAATTTTGACGATAATTTATGGCCCGTCGTCGATAGACGCCCGCGGAAATACGTAAAGGTTTTTAGTTTTGCTGTTGGCCTGCGCCTCGAAACCCAATCACGCATCAATAGATCGGAATAGATCGCAGCCGTGAAGAGACTTCCGCTTTACGATGTTAGCAGCGCCTTTGCTGATGCGATTTGAAATATGGAGTTCAAGCTAATAGGACGCATATTTTTGCATTTGGCGCTCAATTTGGTGCGAAATCGTGGGAGTAATTCGTTGCCGATAAGCCTGCGGACGATTTAACGCACCATTAGCAGACACAATAATGTGTTCGTATCGGAACGAGCGCCCCGAGTCAGGCACCGGAGTTGAGCGCTTCATATTTCCCTTTTTTGTCTTGGCAGCGATCCCTAGAGCCCGCCAGCCCGCAACAAACAAGTTGTTGTTGCTAGCACGAGCTTAATGATCGTAGCAAAATCAAGATCGATCGTTTAATTTACTTAAACATCCCACTGCAGCTCGCAGGGAAGGATTTATTTTCTCTCTTGCTTTTCTTTGCTCGTGTGTTGTGGCGTTACTCCTTCCTGTTACGATCCTGTTTGCTTCGCCATTCTCGCGGTTGGATCTCGGGGGAAAATAAAACCCAAAGCATGCTAGCCACACCGACACCGATCGCGGTACATTAAGAAATAATAAATGAATTACGGGCTCGAGATGCACAACGCCATTGGGCGCAAGAACACACTAAAAACTCGCCCGTCGATTCCCGATGCGAATAATGATGATGATTGCAATCGCGTCCATTTTGACTGTCTCTGGTCGCCGGTGTGTACGCCGGGCCTTTTGCCTGCCATTTGCTGTCGGGTGCAATTGCACGGTTACGATAGCCATCGCCACAAATGCTGCGCTTCTTTTTGCCCTCGGCCGGTCGATTAATTGAGTCGAAAAACATAAAGGTACGGTGTGTTCCCGGTGCTGAAAGTTGCACTGGAATTGCTTCATTTCGCTAGCCAACGACTGCCGCAACGTTGTGCGCAAACGTGTACAAAGAAATGGGCTAGTATCCGCTGGGAAGCCCCAACCGAACGGCATGAAGTTAATTAATTTACTATCGACCAGCTTTCCTTACGCGCCGAGGAAAAACACAAGGCACCCCCGTTTGCCCTTTTCAGGGACGAAGTTTTATGTCCCACGGCTGGGTTGTTCACGAGGGTGAAACTCCAAGATCCGGATACTTCAAGTACACTTTTATGCTCCTGTACACAGGTTTGCATCAGCCAGCCACCGAAAAAAAGGGCCACCAAGCTTAGACCAATAAAGCGGGCTGATATTTCAATTTATTAGAAGCAATTAGAAAAAGTTCCACCCTGTTGGCGTTCGGTGGAATTTAACGCTAACGTATCGTAACGTCGTCCATCAAACATCAAGAACTTTAGCGAGCCGCTGTTACGTGATAGTTATGTACACGTAAACCCCTTTTTCCCCCGACGAGCCACGATCATTAAAGTATGAAAGCAATAAAGCGAGGTCGTGAAACATTAAAGTAGCTTAATAGAAACTAATTCTTCTACAAAACTCTCACGGAATGTTCGGGCGTTCAGTCCAGCTATGCGTACTTTAACACGCCAGAACATGAAACAAAATCGTCTCTTACGATTCGTAAATCAGGGGAAAAAATGTTACCCTTCGATCGACTGATCGGCAGTAGTGGCAGTAGCCACCTTCACTTGTCAAACACATCGTTCGAACAAATTAATCCCCAATCGTAACATCCCTCAGACGACCCTTTTAAAAGTGTTGCCCACAGCCCTCAAATACACCTCTCAAATAGTAGGCAGCTTCAATGCAGCTTCTAAGAAGCATTTTGTCGACAGTTCATCTGTCAGTCGTCGCCTGCTGCGTTTTTCGGGCCTAACAGTGTTTTTTCGCTTCTCACCCATCTCGAAGCAGTCTTTGTGTAGCAATCGTTCGATTTCGGACCGATTAGACAAACGCAGGGCATCTCCCCCGTTTTATTCGGCGTTTGTCTTCGCTGTGTCTTTTTACTAGCTTTTAATGGGGTTTCATTTTTCATCCCAATATTCCGATATTGGATGACCCTCGGCTTTTTTTGTTGGTTTTGTTTTTCATCGGTAGCACACCAAACGGGGTGACACATTTTTCCCTTGCTCCGGGAAGCAAACATTGTCAGCTTTCGTCGCCCGTGTCTTTTATCGATCGGCGTTAAGTGGATAAGCGTGCGTGCTGGCCGTTTTCATTTAATCACTATCAACGATGTTTCCGTACGATTGTGTGAAAGAATGGGGTACACAAACACACACTGGGCGCTCCTAACTGGGAATTGTTTTATTTTTGGGAATGTGTAAAAACTACACAACTAGAAACAAAATGCCAATCTTCTAAATCACACACAACAGGAGCAGAGTTAGTTAGTGAAATTCCACCTCGGCACCTTACAGCGTGCTGGATGAATTTCTTCTTCATTGAGTTCTTCACACGATAGCCGTACCTACCAGGATGCCGGTGTTAAACGGACGACTAATTTGTGGCATCTCGAACTGTTTTGGTTTGTTGCGTAGACAAAAATTGCGCCCAACAAACCGGCCACAGAAAGGCCTAGCAAAACCCCGAGTACCAACGGGGTCCCACCACCCGAACGATTAAGTTCTTTGTTTATGGGAATGCGTCGTCCGTTTGCGTTCATCAAAATTTTATTTCCATCCATTTGTGACGATTTACGCCGTCATATTCGGGGTGGACCTCCGGTTTGTGGACGTTACGGGCAAACAGGATGGAGTTCCCGCAAACGCACCCCTTTTGTTTTTGGTTTCGCTTCTTTATAAGTTCTATTAAAATGTCAAATTATGATAAACCATCGAACCGTTGTGGAAGGGTTTTTTTTTGTTGGTGAAACATCCGCGAGGTGCACAATGGCGTGAGTGAGTGAGCTGTAGCGGGCTTATATCTCCCGTGGTCACTTGCAACAAGACGGGCATTAATATTCATCCGGCAAACCTCCGCGGACCTCCCGAAGAAAGGACGAAGAATTCACGTACATTCTAGCCGTGTTGGTTGGGGCCCGCAGTAGGGCAAAGAAGAACGCCAGAAGTTTGGCTCGAATTAATTATCGAATTAATATATTAATTAACCTTCTATTCCCGTAACGCGGGACCCGGGAAGTGTTGGAATACCCCGGTGCGCAACTGACCCCGAAGGAACTGTACGCCGCTCGCCGGAGCTCATTAATTAGTGCGATTATTTATTTCGACTAATTTAAATGAAGCAAACCCCAGGCGCGCAATAGCGACCAAGCAAACGCACCAGCCGCTAGCGATTGGGGAGAAAAGTAGCGAAGAAAGCGTCGTGTAAAATTTATGAACCTCGGCGAATGGAAATTCGAGTCGCCGGGACTGGGTGGGTTCCTAGTCCTAGGTTTCCCCCCGGGTTCCACTGGGTAATCGTAAAAATGGCTCAAAGTGAAATAAACACATTCTTCTTGCAGTTCTTGCTGAGGCTGACGAGCAAACCCGGCAGTGAGCGGGAGCTTTCTTCCTCGCTTCGAGTGTCTTTCGAGCTCTTTAGAAACGGCCATTTTTATGCCAACGAAGCCAAGAAAACCGAGGAACCGCAACGGTGCTAATGCAAAACAAACAACACCCGCCAGCAATGCAATGACCAATGTCTCGATCTCGTACGCTCGCACAAGACATAAACAAGTACGATCTTTCGCTTTCACCTCTCTGCCATCACTGCAACTCATCTAGGTCCCCTCGTCCCTTTCTACTACCTTCATTTATCTCATCCGACGGTTAATTGAATTAGATAAGAGCGACAGTAATGATTATTTATTCACCAACGTTTGTGCCCCAACCCCCGTGGGGGGGAAGAGACTTCTTGCCTGCATGTGCTTGCCGTTTTGCCGCGTCGTTAAAGTCGGGTGACATTTTTATTAATTTTCTTCGGTGTGGTTGTGCCGTTTGCTTTTTTTCCCTCCAGGTCCACGGTACAGGCGCACGAAGCAACCGAAGGAGAAGGGCGAAAGTGAGGAGAAGCGCCCGCGGACAGCCTTTTCCAATGCGCAACTGCAAAGACTGAAGGTAAGCCGGTCCACCATTATCCCTGCCGAAGCCATATCCCGCCCCAATGTCCGGAAGTCACACCGGGAACGTTGCAGTTTTGGTTTTACTGCCCACACCCGACTTCTGCCCAAGTGTAGTGCATTTGTTCTAATCGTAGCCATTTGTTTCTTCTCCGCTATCTCCCACGCCCCGTTGCTACCCTAGAATGAGTTCAACGAAAATCGCTATCTGACGGAAAAGCGGCGGCAAACGCTAAGTGCCGAGCTGGGCTTGAACGAGGCACAGATCAAAATCTGGTTCCAGAACAAGCGGGCCAAGATCAAGAAGAGCTCGTCGGAGAAGAACCCGCTCGCCCTGCAGCTGATGGCCCAAGGTCTGTACAATCACTCGACCGTGCCGCTCACGAAGGAGGAGGAAGAGCTCGAGATGCGCATGAACGGGCAGATTCCGTAAAAGCGAAACAAGAAACAACTCCTCGGGAGAAACACGGACCTGAATCCATATTTCTCCAAACCCCCTAACTCCCACTCACAGGGTACAGGTAGCGGCCCCCCCCTTTTACCCACCCCGAAGATGGCACCTCGCGAGGGGATGATGATCCACGGGTGCAATAACTAAAGAAGGATCTTCTCCACAAGAAGCACAAATTCATCGCAAATCCGATCGTTGAGATGTCCTGCAGGTGTTTCGGGTGGAGGCGACAAAAGTTAAAGCAATACTATGTAGCAGGCTAGATGCAAAGCGAAGGAACGACAAGGATACCTTTTAAATGTTTAAGCACACATATACTGTAAATTATTACCTTTCTCTCTTAGCAGCTCTCTTAGTCGTGTCCTTTTGGGTAGATTTGCACAAAGCAAGCGGTGTTTTTGGTAGTGTAGTGAAGTGTATATACAGGAACCATTCTGCTTGTTTGCGTTTGTACATAAAATAGTTCCGCAGTTCAACGGTAGCGATCGTTCGCTCTCTTGCTTTCGAGCAATTAATGGCGGTGCTTTTTAGTTTATGGAACTCTTCAACATGTACACGTGAGGCAGAAACATCAGAACCAGTTATTTTCTTGACAGAATCATGAAGATCATTGAAGAATTTAAACAGAATCGCAACGAATGCCTCAAAACGGTTTCAATCGCTTGGAAGGAAGAGAGTTTTTAAGGGGGGAGTATAGGTTTTAGTCGAAATGCGTCCAAATATGTTTCTACTAGTGAGTAAGAGCACTTTTACCGCTACGCAAGCGTAATATCTACATTTCCTACAAGTAAAAGGTTGCAATTTATCGTTCTATTCTGGTAGGACCCTGTTAGCACCGTAAGACACAGCAAGCAAGTATTATTATATTATCTATAATTATGCTATTCTATTGATAAACCATCCACCTTCCCCCACAGTCCTTTTAGCAAGTATAAAGAGAGTTGTTTACTGAAAAATGTGTTGTTTAGCAGGAGCGGTTAGTAGTGGCGTTTAGCGTTCAACACAAAAGTTATGAAAGCTCGGAAGAGGTAGAGAGAGAGATATATATAAATATAAATGGAAACCTGTAGCGTATAATGAAACGTATATTGTAAAACAAAACAAATCCACCCTCGGTAATAGTGCTGTAAGACGGGAGCATTTGCGGAAGATGAACGCAGAGGAAGAAAAAAACCGATGGCATCCATCCATCCATTCATTACACACTTTTGCACACACTCTCATGTGATATTGCGTACGAAGAAGTAAATTAAAAGTATGAAAATCTAATATTCAAAACAAATACGAACGGCGTGGTGTTTCTTTCTTTTATTGAGCGTAGAAATAACGAAGCAAACATAAATATCACACCGGGGGCGCATACAATAATTGACTTTTCAAACAGATGCTGGTAAAGATGCTGCTTTATGCGGGAAGCCTTCGATGGAAACACACTTTGGTAAGTGAATGGGTTTATGACTTGAGAATGCAAATTTCGGTTTCGGTTTGCCATTTTCCATGCGTTGTTGTTACTTCATTGCCTAATCGTGTTTTCTTTCCTTCCCATTTTGTTCTGCTACCGTTTTGTTTTTGCACCGAATGTTACTCTTCAACTCTTGAAAGTCTTGTGAAGTGATCGACGGTGTTCGTGTGTTGCCCAATCGCGTCGGATCGGCCAGCGAGTTGCTACCGTTTAGGTTGATGTGCTGTAAACGGCCAGTCAATTCCAGTAGCAGCCGTGATTGAAAACATTCACCGGCGAATGGGTGCAGCCGCGAAATGGCTGCCCCTTTGAAGGAGGGAGGAATAAGAAATTTGAATATAATATTCCAAGTGCGCCCCATTTCGTAAGCGACGGGAGCATCAATTAATCACAGCCACAAGCACGGCTCGAGCGCCACCACCATGGGCTATGATGACCATCGATTCCACCATTCCAGAGACAATAGTAGCGTCGACGTTGAAGGTGCACACTTCAACCCACTCCCAGCAACCTCCACGAAAGCTCCAAGATGGACGCAACGTGGAATGCGGTTTTTGCGCAAACAAAAGGCACCCTTAGCACCGGTAAGCTGATCCTGCTGGGAAGTGGGAAAACCTTACCACGGTAGCTTCTGTTTTTCTTTCTTGTGTGTGTGTGTGGATACGAGTGACTTATGAAATTAGTGTTTTTCTTTGATTAGTGGCAACATTTCCAACACCCCTGAACATGAAGCGCCCCAAGGTACGAAGGTGCTCCGAGCGAAGGCTGAAGGCCCGATCGATGGTTTGGAGTGTCTAGTGTTTCACCAGTTTGCAATTAATAGGATCACTCTGGTGGTAGAGGGCATAATTAGCATAAACACACATTTACGGTAGCTCAATTCGGGGAGAAGGTGAGTTTCGATCAAAGCGAGCTGATGATGATGATCGAGGTCCCGTCTATTGGGGTTCGTTAAGACAGTGGGAGATCTTCAAGATGGCTCAAGATCCTTGCCGCAGCAAAACGATTGCATTCATCAGACTCAGTAATGAGATCATGATAATTTAGTCAAAAAGACATGCTTCTCTAACCTCAGATCAGATGTATGATTGAAAGATTTCTTCCTAAAAGAGTGTATTTCAACCTCTTTGAAGTTCTATGTAGATCACACAGGCAACGCGCCTAGATGCGCCGCGATATGATCGAACACATCCAATGTTCCAAGGTTTCTTTTTGTCTCCCTCGTTAATGATTTACTGTTTAATTAACAAAAAGTTCTAATTGGACCACCACCATCCAATGTGGGCCATTCGATTCCGGGACCGTGTTCGATGCTACCGGAAGCAAGGCAACCCGAAGCGAGTGGGATATTTCGACGAAACGATGGCGAACGGACATCAGATAGGTTCAGCGTTTGCCATTCACCTTGGTCCATCCTCCGAACCGGACGATCGCCGATGGTCTAATGCTTAACCGCACCCTAAAGCATCAAGCGGGCCAAACCCTTGAGGTTATGCCGAGTACGAGCGGTGATGACGACGATGATGATGATGACGGCAAGGATGATGAGCCGGTGCTAAACGGTTTTCCCGTTTGTTGCACCCCGGTAGACGAACCGCACCGCGGGGTCGGATGATTAATGGAGTGTAATGGTTTATTCATGGTGGACATAAGGCAGAAATTTGGTTCTGATTTAATTAATTGGACAGCATATTTAGCTGCCCTTTTGTTTTTTTTTCTCTCCATCGTTTGCCACGCAGATGCGGAGAGATATGATGGTACTCCCTCCCTCCGGTGGTTTGGATTGATTGAATTTCATATCGAGTGATGATAATGTGCGGCATAAATCAGAATCAAATGATGTTTCTTTTTCATTGTTGTTGAGTGAATGAAGTTACATAAACGAACTGTTTTTAAGCAAAGAAAGAAGTTGAAGAGTGTAATAGCAAGTAAATTATGCAACAAACCATTTTTATCCACTGTATCCGTGTAACT
This sequence comes from Anopheles moucheti, assembly GCF_943734755.1. Taxonomy (NCBI): domain Eukaryota; kingdom Metazoa; phylum Arthropoda; class Insecta; order Diptera; family Culicidae; genus Anopheles; species Anopheles moucheti. The sequence continues at coordinate 9,032,944 of NC_069141.1, read as the reverse complement.
TTACTCATATTACAGAATCTATCACCCTTTTCCTTCATTAGCATACTAGAACCAAGTAGTAAACACTTCGCTTACAATTATCCCACTTCAGTCCATCAAACGACCATATTACATCCCAGGACACGTATCAGGAGTGTCCCAGTTTAAAGTTCGTCTCTCTTGGACACTGTCGATTCTTGCAACTCCCAACGCGTCCAACGCGTCCAACAACTTCCAATCAACGAATGAACGAATGAATATGCAATCCTATATGACATCCTTGCTGCTGCTTGAACTGTTTGCAAATGGGGATTTCGTTACCTGCCGGGCTCGATGATGTCCTGTCCAATGTCCATCACCGAAGCCTGCATCCTGCGTCGAGGGCTGTGTGTTGTGGAGAATTTCAATTAAATTGTTTGAAATTTTAAACTGCAACTGGGGCGATTGATCCTTTTTGCGAAAGTGGACACTACCTTTGGCACTGCAGCCGCTGCAGCGTCATGAAGCCACGGTGAGTCACGGTATAATGTGAGCGAAGGTGTTTTAATTCTGGTGTGTGTAACGCACTGAACGAGGAAGCGATAATTTATGCCGCTGCTATTCTCTTCAATGCCATTTTGCCGCGAATCGAACGTAAACGGTCGGTAAATTTTCATTTCGTGTGTTTGGGTCTCTTACCACTACGTCCTACACATACACAGCAGAATGGTTAGTTCCTTTTGCAGACATCAATAGTCATGCGGCCAGTGTAAACCGCTGCACTTCCGCTTTAATCTCTATTTACAACTCCCTCGATAAGAACGATTATGATCGTTTGCAACCTTCGGCTTGTGTGAATAAATCCGTAAATTCTATCACTGCACCCGGGCTGCACTCGACAGTGGCAAACGAGCGAAGCAGAAAAAGGCCCGGAAGGCGACGGTCAACACCAACACGTCGTTTAACACACCATTCCGGGCACCGACGGTTCCGTGCACCTGATCCGCAAGCAATCGCCCGGATTAGAAAGAGACCCACCGAGACGTACGGGTTCGGACGGAGTAATCCTAATTTATGTGCCCGCTTCCTATCAAAATCAAAAACCCATTCCCGTCCACCAGCACGAGAGAACGATCTGCGAAAACAGGCTCCAGAAATGTGATCATTTCGCATCGATAATCTTCTGCGTTGACGTTTCGGGCCTGGTTTTTACGGAGGCCACGGAGGGTCTGATTGGTCTTCACGGATTTCCTTGATCCGATTGCTTGCTACCGTATTCAGTTGACGATAAAGGGCAGAAACAGTGAGAGACAGAGCGAGAGAGACACCCGGTTGGACCACTGGTGATGACTTTGGATCCGTCCCGAAGCGCTGCCAAACCCAGTAGCCAGTCGGTACAGTTGTTCCACTTTGCATACCACCCAGGTCGTATCGCAGTCGGGCACGAAAGGTTTTGGAATAAATTTTGCCTACCAGGCTGCGCTGGCACTTGTCCTCCTTTTGTGACGAGATGAATCGAGCCAACCACAGCCGTGCAGCCCGAACAGGGCCCTGGAATGAGGAAACTATTTGCAAAGTGGACCATCGACAGATGATAAACTTCAGGCGAAATTCATTAGTCGACGGAAAAAGGGTTTCAGAGAGCGAGTCCAACAGGAACGGATCGAATGATCAACTTTGAGGATTTAGCTGCAAAAACAAGTTGTATTCATTTACACTCAAATTATTAGAAAAGTAAAGAGTGAAAACACTTTTTTTGGCTTGTTAATTAATCATGTTCATCCGTTGGGTTTATGCTTCATTCAAAATATTTATTCCCCAGAGTGTTCAACGTCGTGTGGCATTGCTTTATAATTTTGCTAGTGTCCATTTTGCCAGTCATTTTCCAACTCTTCTCTTTGGTGTCCTTTCTTACAATCCTTCTTAGACAAAGCTCACTCTAAAGGCAGGTAAGGAGATTTATTTTAGAAATTAAAGCGAAAGGGTTTTTTGTTGCTTTAAACGAGATAAATATTTGCTTGAAGAAGTGATTGAAGTTATAACCAAAAAAGGCTTAAGATATGGATCACACCCTTGAGAAATTGGCAACGAAAGCAAACATTTTTCCATTGATATGTCTTTGTGGACATTAAAAATATAACAATTTGCAAGATCATTAATTTTATTTGGGTGAGAAAACTACATCATTTTTCATTCTATTCTGTTTGTGACTGATATATAAAAAAAATGTAGAATTTTATTTAAAATTTTGTGGGAATTCTCTAGAGATACGAATTTAAATACAAAAAAGATAGTTTTCCCAAGCAAATGTCTGTGGTTTGTATCCGATGAGCCATCAGAACAATAAAGAACATTCTATCGATTGGTTTCCTAGCCGTTGCTTCAACAAGAAACCCCATGAAAGGCAAAAGCAGAGGAACTCAAACGGACATAAAGCGTTCCAGCTGACATAAACATCAACGGACAGATTAATCATACGTTGCCATGATCGTCCGGAATTCTTTTCATGTTGTTTCGGTTTGCTTCAATCGCTAGCGATTTTCTTCCAGCAAGCATCTCCCACAACCGGCAACATGATTAGCCGAGACACTTAGACTAATTAGTTTCTCTACTCCGTAGCACAGAACCCGAGTTCCCCGACAAGCGCCCTCTCTAATAATAAAGCGCACACGGTGACTTTTCACGACTTTTGTCACCAATTTCCATCGAATTCGGTAGCGCACGTTTTCCGTTTGATCCTCGCAGTTATGATCCCGCTGGAATGTGACGGAAAGATTAAGTTTGTTTAGGGGTGATGCGAAGCTATAAAGGCCTCAGAGCTCCTAACCGGCACTTCAAGATCGAATCACCCTACCCGCGTTTTTGTTGATATTTGTTGTTTCTAAATTAATTATAGCCGCTTTCCAGCCGATTTAGTTGGCCCCTCGGTTCGGACTCGGAAGATGAAAGCAATCAGCCAGCACAAAGAGCGATAAATACGCGCGGTGACAGACAAAAACAGAGCGAGCGCTAGCGAGCGAACGCACTCACGTCTGCGTTCCGAATTTCCAAATTCGGCACCACGAGACCGCGGGCTTTATGGATGATGAGTGCGACCACTCGTCAACTGGCTTCTCATTAAGTGTGCACGATTTGTCTCATTATTTTCCGCCGCTTTTCCCGCGTCGCTCGCCACCCGAACGTCCTTTCTTTGGTGTTTTTTTTCGGTTCAGCCGGGTAGCTGACGCCAACTGTTTGCAACTGTTGGCGTTTAGCGTCTTTAGCGATCGTGCCGCACCGTCTGTTGGCGGCTCATTAGTGACAAAATTGTGTGCGTAGTGTAGTGTGCTTTTTTTTCGCCATTTTGCTTCCTTTCCGTTCGTTGTTTTATTTGTGCGTGCACTTCAAACGCGCGGAACTCGTGCTAATTTCGCCTCCGTTAGGTAGACTTTTTTTTGGGTAGGAAGGGGTCCGTGTATTTACTAAACGCCAGCTAATTCCTTCTCACGCTTCACGGATGGTTGGCAATTCAATCGTCACCTCACAGCGAGGAATTACGACCCCGGCCGGCCGGCCGAGGAAGTGAAAAGATTCGGGTACGGAGAAAAACGGGTGAAATGTACTACGCGCACTTCCGTCACCTGTCGGGTGAGATCCAACGGTGGGCCTACAGTCTAAACAAAACAACAACAACCGGCCAGAAGCATTTTCTCACCGTGCCGTACCTCCTTAGCCAGCACAAAATGTTCCGTTAGTAATCTGTCATTAATTAGTCAGCGCACGTTTCAATTCACTCGGCCACCGGAGAGCGAATGCTGCGGGCGGGACGAAAAAAAAGCGGGACAATCTTAAAACACGGCCAAATACACGACACTTGGCTCGATTTTTGCCAAAAAAGGAACCTCCCCGGGTGAAAAAGAAACCGATCGACCGATCGCAATGCCGATTCGAGGACACCGATAAGCGGCAATCAGCTATGGTCATGACAGTTTCCATTGCATTTTAGTGCCAAGATCGTGCCGTATTCTGCACCAGCCACCACCACGCCGCCACTGTCAGCGAAAGTGTGAAGAAAAATTCCGTTAGAAAATGCACACACCGTCCGCTGCCTTGCCACCTAACTACCCCCGTTTACTCGCGGCCACCTTGATGCTTGATAAATGATTTCCCGGGAAAAGTGCTTTCCACGACGTCTCACGGCCTGTACGGTGCATCCTTTCGCGCAAGGGTTGAACGCGAGCGTTTGTCCGTGCTCACGGCACAATCATTTGCTTCAATTAAAATTACATTTCATTTGCGGTGAGTAGTGCTAATTAGTAAATCTATATCATAACGAACGTACGAAAAGCGCCGAAGGATGGGGGCTGCTGGGGCATGGCGAACGGGCTGGCTGGCTGGCTGGCGGGGATAGGAATTTTATTCAATGAAATCTAAACGCTTAACGCACGCAGCGCAACTGCTCAATGATGGGCCGATGGGAATGGAGAGCGATATAGATTTCTTGTATGCGGTGTGTTCCAATTTACGCTAGCGTGATGTAAGTACAGCATGATGGTCCGATACACACCCAGAAGCTCAAAAAACACACACAAAATCTGACGTTTATAAAGGTGTTTCTGCAGAGCGTTTTAGCCTGGTGGCCTCATATCCATGTCGAACTATTGACATTTTATAATAAAGTAGCCTTAATCAAGGACTAGACGTGTTAGAAGATTAAAAAAACGTATGACCAAAATGGTCGTACATAATTTTAACCAAGCGTTGACTAAAACATTGACAAGATTCCGGAGCTTTAAAATAAGAAAAAATCTATTAAGAGAATTGAGTACTCACCAAATACTTTTAAATTGAAACATTGAAATGAAACATTGCATACAATAGGATCTGTTTGGATCAATTGGATCAATTATTGGATCTGTATTTTCAACCCTCAACGTAAGATGATGTTAAAAACCTCAGTTTCAGAGGGTACTTCTGTTATCATAAAATAAGTAATAGGAAATAGCTTAAACAGATCATTTCATTTAAGGCAAATTGTGTTTGTAATAAATCATACTTCTAGCAGCTATCGTCGAAACAAACCAAAGAACTAATAAATTACTTCCCTTCTCTTTTCGCTTCTCTAATCATTTTCATGGTGCAAATTTGCAAACCACCTTCATTTGTCTCAATTTTCCGGTAATAAGAGCTTGGAAACAAAATTGGAACTTCCACACTGCCATCCAACCACCTCCAACCATATCGTCGGCCGTCAGTTACTCACCATACATCAATGATTGCCATTAAAAGGCTTCGGTATTTTGGGGCGCAACTCAAGAGGTGCGATCGCTCGCGGGATGATCGCCCCAAATACGCATTTGTATCAAACAATTTTTCGGGACCATTTTCTCACATTCCTTCGGATGACGCATCTGCAACTGAGGCCAGTGGGAAGGGGCCCGGGAATTCTGCCTGGATCGTTCATCAAAGATGCAGCCACACGTTTAACGCCATCCACGTCAAACCAACCATCCATCCATCGAACGGAGAAAGAGACCCCCAACAACAACCAACGAAAAAAAAAAAACATCCCCGAAAGTCGATCCCGTACGATCGATGGCCGTAAACATAAACACACAACCATGCGCGCGGAACAGCAAGGGCACCATCGTTTGCTCGCGCTTTCTAACGCACGGTTCCAAAAACGACCGAACGGGAAGCAAACACACCGGGAAAAAGGCCAAATGGTTTTCTTTTAGCACTGCGCTCCACCACACAACCATCCGTGGTGATGGAAGGGGTGGGAGTGGGAGATGAAGGGAGGGAATTGGGGTGGAGTGGCGGTGAGAAAAACATCAACTCTAGCGGGGTTGGGTTCGTCGGCGCGGGATGTTTGGTGCATGGCTGCTGGCACGCTGGTGGCGCAAGACGGTGTCGAAGCAAAGCAAAGCAAAGAAGCAAAAATCGACGTGTGTGGTCCTCATTTCTCTCACCACAGAGCTGGCGTGTGCACGAACGGTCCGGGGGAAAACGGAAAACGGGAAGCTGGCGAAACGGTGTAAGCCTTGGCGCAGCTCGCGATCGCACTCGCACGGGGGACGCGGCGATTTATTCCTTTCGCGGTCTGATGTTGTCTGTTGTCTTGCTTTCGCCACAAAAAAAAAAAAACGGTGCCTGGGTTCATGCTCCGGTTTTTGCCGTCCTGTTCCTTCGTGCTGCAGTTTTGGCGAACTACCCTTCGGGCAGGTTGGTGTTGGAGGCCCGTGGAGATTGCTCTCGAAAATGCTCAACTCGCCCTGGCCGGGATGAAAATGACTGGGCGCACTCATGAGCGTTCCTCTTTGGCGTTGGGCCGGTCGGACGGACGGGTTCAAGTGATCGTTGGGAGTAATGTATGCATTAGTACAATGCCTTATAATCATTACGCGAAAGAATAAATAAATGATCGCATAGCATATTTCGAGTGATTTACGTGTGCCACAGTACGGTAATTGATTCGAGGTTAAAAGTGGATTATTTTATCGAGTTTGTCAACCAGCGAAGGGAGTCATGAGCGATTTGGATTCGATGTCCAATTAATTATTGAAATATTTTATCCGTTCCTTTACTATAAAAGTATTTATTTCAGTACTATTCATCATTTAAAACCTCATTTTCTGTGTACTATCGTATCATTTCCTATAATTTTCCACCGACCATAATACCACCAGTATCATAACCAAACAACAATAATGGGCATCGCTTAGTCGATTATGATCGAACTCATTACACCTCGGCATTATTTTATGGTTGCCGTTCCTCCTAACTCGCAGGCAGTCTATTTCTGGGCGCCTCAGACCGCAGATAATCACTGTCGCGTCCTCTGCTCTCGCTCTACCGCCTAGAGCTCATTATCGATAGCGAAGGTATTAGTGAGCGATGGGGAAGCATTCATCAAGCCCCCGTTTCCGTTCCCGGCCCAGGCAGTGACATGCATTCCTATGCTGACTGATGAATGGCCCACTGATAGACCGACTGCTAACGATGGCCAGATGCATCAATTCGAATGTGCAGCCAGAAGCATGAACGATCAACGATCGTCGTTTATTTTTATCGCCAACGTAAAATAAATAATAAGTCCCTCTCTCGGTTCCATTCCAAGCCGGCATGGATGAATTTCATGCATTTGGACGTAGGTAAATGATGGAATATCGGTACATCTTACCATGAAACGGATCTTACATCGTGTCAAAAAAGGTCCCAAACATCGGTACAGTTTGATCTATGTGTTTCAGTAGGTCAAGATCAGAAGGCCTGAGACTAGTTTGTCGAGTGACACTTCCGGTGGTAGATCGGGCTCACTTTTCATCTTTTGAACCAAAAAACCAAAAAACATCCCAAAAGAGTAATGTGTTTTCATTAACGCATCGTTCTAGTTATCTTCGTTTGAAAATTTTCGTAAAGAAGAGGTTGAAAATTGCCTCCAGATAAGCATAAATGATATATTCATCAAGCAGCCTATTGACAACTTCGTCACCGAGTTCCGAAAACCTTCTACCAAGTAGAGACATCCACCAACATCGAAAAACAACAGAATATCTTTCGCACTCAGGTCAAATAAAAAGGTTTACCGAAAAAACCTTTCCTGAAAGGTACGTCCCTGCCAGTTATTCGTCACTGTCGATCACAGTTTAATGGTTTTTCAAGGTTTTTTCATGGACGAGAAAGATTGAAGGATTGCACCGGTGGACAACAATGCTCTCGTTGGTAAAGATTAATTGCGACCCAATCGGAAGGCAAACCCTCAATGAGGCATCAAACTAAAGTGATCTTTGTTCTAAGTAGTTACAACACTGCGTTGGTTTATGCTGTCACATTGTTTCAATGCCATCGATGTGTTTAGAAAGATAGACCTGTATGGAGCTTATGTTAAGCTTTTGGTAGATTAGCACCCGGTCACGAATCGGAACGGAGTAGGAACGATGAGCAACTGCTATCTGGTCTCGCTTCATCCTTTCGTTAGGGTCGATTGAAAGGAACACATTTGTCAAACCTCCAAGAAAGGTTTGTTTTAATCAACGCTCAAACTTAGTGTTTGGGATCGATGAATTTCAATGTAACAGAACGCAATTTTCTGAAAAATTCAACATATTTCCTTTGCAGCCATAAGACACCTCAATATCTTCCATCACTCTGTAATGTCTGCTCAATGATTTTTGAGAGAGAAACCACATCTTACTCGATCCTCACCATTCTCCAGCATTGCCAATAAGCCATGCTCGTTCGAGCATTAAAGCAAAAAACGGAATATCAACAGTTGAAGGGAAAGTAAATACAAGTAAGAGAGAAAATTAAGATAACGAGGATTGTAACGGGAAAATGGACGAAATTGACCACACTCATTTCGCTGATCCCCAACGGGTTTGTTCCGATTGCTGCCATTTTGTCGTTTAAAATAAAATGGGGAAGACATTTTGTATAATAAAATGCAAATAAGTTAGTAGATCATTGGTTCCATAAATAAATGAGACGTAATGTTCTCATAATACGGCAAAAGCTTTCAAGATCGTTCATAGCACTCTGATTTCCGACATAATCTTTAAACCCACTCAAACCGCCACCATTTTTATTCATTCCATAAATGAGCGTCCTGTCCCTTGCCGATAGCTTTGTAAGTCATATCGATGTTTAATTAAATTGACCAATAATTAACAACTTTATACCGTTGCTGTAAAGAAGGAGAGAAGAAAAAACCCCAGCAATACATCTCACAACGTCTTCACCGATTCGATTCGCGTCCAGCGATAAGCTCCGTAATGATATATTGTACGTCGCCCATCTTAATAAGTTGTCATCTTGGTCCCGTATACGACCGCTGCTCCAGAACAGTCACCGCTCGTTTGCTCCTATCTGCACCACGTAGAACCGAAAGGCAAGATGCGAACGTGCGATAGCTCTCGATGAACCCGGGGCTCGGCCGAAGAAGAATTGAAGATACGATGTCCGACCAGCAGGAGAAGTTCGGTTGGGCTCGAACTGCTGCTCGCATCATTCCCGGGTGGTTTTTGTTGGGGGTTTTGGTTAATTAATAATATGTTAATTAAAAGTCACCTCTCCGATGTCACACGATTGTCAAAACAAATTCCCATCCCTAATCTACCCGCGAAATGACCGAGAACGGTGGTGAATGCACCACGCAAAGGAACGGTCATCGTACAAAAGGAGAGGGAGAGAATGAACGATAAACATGCACACATTTTGCACACATAACAAATGGAAAACGATCGTAAATGGATCCTGGGAAGGAATCGATCGAAATGCGAACTCCGAACACGCATCCATCCATTTGCGGTGTGGATGATCTTCGCAGTTCATTATTCTTGTGGCGATGCGACGTGCTTTTTTACGGGTTCCAAACACTGTAGATGGTCATCGTCCGTATGGACGTGCGGTCCGGCCGGTCGGAGGTGTGTAGGAGTTGCATTTACACACTCAAGATACCGAATGCAGATACGGATGCAAATAATACGGCCTCAGCTTCCGTCCGGCAAATTGTGCATCCTTTCCCAGGTGTGATGACGCCCATTCGCCCATTAATTCTTCGAACGGGTTGATGATGAGGATGATTGCCCGATGCCGACGACGACGACGACGACGACCACGCCAAAGATGTGGAGGATGATGGCGATGATGATGATGATGTATGATTATTTTATACGTTTGTCCCCAGCGAATGTACCGAAGAGTGCCGAAGAGTAAGAAATAATTTTATCTTCCAACAATTATACTACAACTCACTTCAAGATACGCCCCGCGTTCGAGTGATTCGCGAAGTAGAAGGATCCGGTTGCGGTCTATGGAGCGTACAGTAATACCTTTTTGTATATCGCTTCATTGTGCCGTGGTAGAGCAGGCCTATTCGCTGTTGCCTTAGGCCATCGCACAGGGTTTTACCATGCTTTTAAGTACTTCAGATGAATAATTCTGATAGCGTGTAAAAATTAATCATGCACGCCATTTATTGCCAATCGTATTCGATCGTATTCTGTATTGAAGGTCGAATGGTGGACGACCTACGGAACTGCTAGATCGAGAATAGTTTATTTTGGGGCTTATGGGAATATAACAGATATGTTGGATTCATACCGTGGTTATTAAATTTGAAAGCATATTTTGCATAATGCATAAATCTTTCAAGATCAGTCATGTCTTCCCATCACTATTAACATCTTTCGAACAATCTTTGCTACCAATGGCTCATCGTTGTGCAGCATGTGACTTAATCATATATTCATTTAAAGATTTCGAATTCAATACCTACCTTCCAGCGGCGTTTTAGACTCCCATGCACCGCAATATATCTCAATTAGTGCATGTAAAATAATAATTATTCGACAGCTCCACCTCGTGAAAAGAATAAATAAAGCTTTGCCGGCCACAATCCACCAAGCACGAACGATCTCATCGCGGTGGGTCGCCGAAGACGATCGTAAACATTCCATCCGCAAGCAGCTCCTTACGCAAAAGGATCATAAAAATGTCCAACGAAATCAAATGAACCACCGCCGATTCCTCAGACACCCACACACACAACCATTGTGTTGCTAAACAGCAAGCGATGGGCTATCCAGAAAACCCTACTACACGTGCACCCACCCGTTTCCCTTCGGGTGGACGATGAGGCGCACAGGGACCATAAACCTAATACCGCCCGATGGAGCGTACGGCTGTTGATGAATTGCTGTCATTAGGCAGCTCATTTTCGTTTTGATGATCGCAAAATTTATTGGCACGAAAAATCAATAATAATCCAACCGCAAGGAGTGGAGCGTTGAGTGTGGCAGAGAGCTTTACCTGCGAATCCGCACCGGTGGATCGAGTGAGCCGATGAGCCGATGTGGCAATGCAAAATCACAATCAATTCTACAACGGCCCCGGGGGACGGTGGCGGCACAGGCAACGCTGTAAAGACTTATCGCACGATGAGAGCAACACAGCGAAGGCAAATGGATTTCTTGTCCCTCCCAAAAAAAACAAGAGCCAATCAAAGTTATTTATTTGTGTGGAGCGATGATTCAATCTGCTCGCTTCGATGAAGCAATCAAATTCGGCTCAATCATTAGACTGCAACGAGACGATGTTTGAAGACGCATGAAATAAAACTTATCTCATATTGCCAGCTTATACGATAAGTGTAGCATCGTAAAACCGAAATCACAAATTTGAAAGTCTGCTCAAGCTGACATATATGGATCACATGGAAGATCGCGTGCGAGTGTGTGCTTTCGGATGCTAATCGTGCCGATTAGTAGCTTGTGTATTCGTATCCAGAGCAATTGCATTAAATGTAAGCGGTATACTTAAAGAGTTGCTAAATCAATTAAATGAATCGTTACAACATGTTAAAGTTGAAGGTCTCAGAAATGCTTAATATATTGAATACAAAACCATCGACTAGTAGCGAAGTTAAAAATGGACAAATGGTTGTTAAAACTAAAATCAGAGAAGCTGAGAATCCCCAAGAATTTCATCTTATGTTCTTCCCATAATTTATGAATACTTCGCTCCGATTATGATTAACCAAGAATTAGTTGCTACGAAAGCAAGTTAAAATGAGATACTATACTAAAGATCATCTTGAGAGCATACGAGGCTGGAACTCTAGTATGTATGATGTATTTTCGAACGTGGCACAGGAGATGAGAGCTTCTTCATCATGGAGGAAAGTGTCCCACTCAAGCAAAATAAGGAAACGAAAATGAAGTATAAGATATGAAATGAAGTTTGTAACGTAAATGTAGTAAAAGAAACAAATATTGATCTCTTTTAAAGCATATCAATATCTTTATCTCCCCTTCAGTAATATCAACAGAATGCTCAATAGATTGCCATATTCAATAGAACACCATCTGTTTCTAGATTTCCGATTCGCTTACTCATCAACCTGATGCTTCTTCTCTGCCACATAATGTACACAAAAAATCCACACAAATTCAGTCGGTCAATCGACGCAACTAGCCGCATCCGACCGAATAATTGTCTGCTTGATTAATTATTGAGAATGCATACACGTGAACCGGGCACTGTAAGCTGCACCGTCATCGGGCCGCAGAACGGTTTTGTTTGCTTGTGTGTGAAATCACAAACCTCTCCCATTTCGCTCAACTCACCCTCGACTTACGCGATGCAGATGCAGATCTTGGCCTGCGGCTGCGAAAGCAAAAGGGACCGCGCGAGAAATGCGCGCACAGTCTTCCGTTCGCGCGTATGGCAACGATGGCCTCGGAAAGGAAGCGAGGAAGAATGGTTCGAGGAATGAATTATTCACTTAATTAAATGTACATGCACTTTTTGATTGTTTGCATAAATATTTATTATGTGTCTTTGTAAACAGCCGCCATTAATTAGCCGCCCCATGCTTCATGGTGGGGAGGGGGGTTAAAACAGAGCCAAGGGGAGAGTAAGGGGATTGTTTGGGAAAGTGGGCTGTGGGTAGTAAAGACACAAGTAAGTAATGCTGGCAAAATGTTCTTCCACGGTGTGTGCAGTTATGTGTGCAGGAGGGAGAATGATTTTCTCGGGAAAACTTCTTTCCACGATGAACCGACCGCGTAAATTCCTCCCGGGAAATGAAGCACCACGTTGGGCACGATCAAAGCAAGCGTTGGAAAAGCGGTATGAAAAATTTATCATATTCCGCACATTCCGTGCTTAATTAGCCGCTGCATACTGTCGCATAAGTACTAAGCTGTTTAAAATGTTGCTTATATCATCGTTCGAGATTTATGAGTGCAATAAATCATTTTTATTTGTCTCGTTTGCTCAATAACTCGAGATGCTACCAAAACTTTCATTTTAAAACCATTCTTTGCACAACTATGTTTTGTTTAATTGTTTAGCGTTTCTTTTTTCTTACTTATGTCACGAATGATCTAGATCGAATCGTCCTGAAACGTGATCATTTGCATTAGAACACGTTCGTTCTGTTTGCTCCCTTCACTTCCCTTCTGGTTGCACAAACTGTCGTCTCACTTTCTCTACTACGAGAAGACGTTGCAGTTTTCTTACAACGATACATCCCACAAGGCACAAGGCAAGCGAACGGTCGGCGCTTTACTACTCGCGATCGCGATCGTACTCGCTGACGATGTAACTCAACTCCCAACTCCCCAACGTTATAGTTCCCTTCTCCAGGTACGCGACCACACCAACCGTCTGTTCCAGATCAGCCTAACTGCTGCGAAGATTCTGCTCACCCCCTTTTGCACTACTTCGTTCCGCCCCACCCAGAAGCACCTCCACCAGCTTATACGTTTGCAATATTACGCCCCGGTGCCAGTTGCGCTTAATGCCGACTGCTGTGCCTGGTGGTGCTGCTGTTTCTGCTGCTGCTGCTGCTGCTGCTATGTCGTGTAATAAAAGAGTGATGCCCGCGGACCACCCAAGACGCTGGCAAACTCAAGAGCCGCTTGCTGGCTTGGCGAAGCAGTTGGCGCATGACGCGGGCCGTACGAACCAACCCAAGGGAACGCATGGTGATTGGGAGTGGGGAACACCCGAAGACGGGGTGTGGCAACGGAGCAAAACACTCGCACGGTGAAGGAGCAGCATAAGATAAACGGAACAGAACTCAAACCCATGTCACTACGCAAGGGAGTTCTTTGCGCTCCCATCGGGAAGGGTGTAGTAACGCGGGGGCAAAGTGACGCAGGGGACGGTCGCGCGGATCGTGCCAAGCATCCCGTTGCGACGGGATCGGATGGAGCACACGGTAAAACGGTGGGCAAATGCATGCGCAAGACGAGCACACACCGTTAAAGGATTAGCGTCGAGCTTAAGCCGTTTTATGAATGTATTTATTTTATCGGGAACTTTGGAACTCGAGGATTTGATGCTGGCCGAGGTGGATGAATATAAGGGACGGACTGGACACGTTGGGTTCTTCAGATGGATGGATGGATGTTTGGTGAAGCGATACCCTTCCGAGGGGGCCTCTAGAGCATGTTTGCATCCCCCACCCAGCAAGCCGTGTGGAACTAGCCGGTGGCCATAGGATTGTGGTGGACAGGTTTAGCGACAACCTTGTGGTTGTTTTATTTTGCGATGACGATATTCCAGAGTTGGTCCCGATGGATTGATTCTACATGCGTGAACAAAATAATTGCAGACTGTTAGATACGAATGAAAACAGTTTATTTTCTTCACAATAAAGGATCTCAAGCTTAGTCTTTCAACTTATTTAACAAAAAATATTATTAATTTATAACAACTACTAGTAAATCACTTAAATCACTCAATGCAATATAATTGATTCATGAGCAAACTGAAGCAAATTGTATGAGTGAGTTAGACTTTAGAAATGATTACAATCTCATCAAAGAGTTGTTGTCAGTGGCGGATCAAACGGTAGGCGAAGTTGGCGGTCGCCTAGGGCCTCGCCCCATTTTTGGCCACAAACAATTTGTGCCGATTGTGCGATTTTTGGGAATTAAAAAGCAGAGTTAATTTATAGCAAAAAATATGATCAAAAAGGTAAAAAATTTATCGAAAATATCTTCCTGGGTTATATAATACATTTGTTTCTAAGCGATTAAATTAAATGCAGAGCAGAATATCGACTTTGTGACTTTAAAGTACAAACGAAATTGCACCAGAACCAGGACACTAATTTTCCCGTTAGTCGAGAAAAATTTCTTCGAAAACTACTAGTTTTCGAATGTATAGTACCAGGAGAGCATGCACGGAAGAGGTAACACCTGGTAATTTTTCCCGCCTAAAGGTATGCAATGTTTCAACACTAACTTTCCCGTTGGTCGTGAAAAATTTCTTCGAAAACTACCAGTTTCCTAATGTATAGTACCAGGAGAGCATGCACGGAAGAGGTAGAACCTGGTAATTTTTCCCGCCTAAAGGTATGCAATGTTTAAACACTAACTTTCCATACAAATCAGCTGTTTTCAAATTTCCGTTACCAGGAGAGCATGTTTTTAAAGAGGTAACACCTGGTATCAGCAGAGCAAGATGGCGCGCAAGATGGCGCGCAAGATGGCGCCCAACATTTCATGAAATGTTTCATGAAATATTTCATGAAATATTTCATGAAACTTTTCATGAAAATTTCACGAAAATTTCATGAAATATTTCATGAAACATTTCATGAAATATTTCATGAAATATTTCATGAAACATTTCATGAAATATTTCATGAAATATTTCATGAATGAAATTTTTATGAATGAAATTTTCATGAATGAAATTTTTACGAATGAAATTTTTATTAATTAAATATTTATGAATGAAATTTTTCATTCATGACAATTTCATTCATGAAAATTTAATTCATAAAATTTCATTCATGAAAATTTCATTCATAAAAATTTCATTCATGAAAATTTCATTCGTTAATTTTCATTCATAAAATTTCATTCATAAATTTTCATTCATAAAAAATTCATTCATGAAAATTTCATTCATGAAAATTTCATTCATAAATTTTCATTCATGAAAATTTCATTCATAAAAATTTCATTCATAAAATTTCATTCATGAAAATTTCATTCATAAAAATTTCATTCATGAAAATTTCATTCATTAATTTTCATTCATGAAAATTTCATTCATAAAAATTTCATTCATAAAAATATCATTCATGAAAATTTCATTCATAAATTTTCATTCATAAAAATTTCATTCATGAAAATTTCATTCATAAAAATTTCATTCATAAAAATTTCATTCATGAAAATTTCATTCATAAATTTTCATTCATAAAAATTTCATTCATGAAAATTTCATTCATAAAAATTTCATTCATAAATTTCATTCATGAAAATTTCATTCATAAAAATTTCATTCATGAAAATTTCATTCATGAAAATTTCATTCATAAAAATTTCATTCATGAAAATTTCATTCATAAAAATTTCATTCATGAAAATTTCTTTCATGAAAATTTCATTCATGATAATTCCATTCATGAAATATTTCATGAAATGTTTCATAAAATGTTTCATGAAATATTTCATGAAATTTTCATGAAAAGTTTCATGAAATATTCCATGAAATATTTCATGAAACATTTCATGAAATGTTGGGCGCCATCTTGCGCGCCATCTTGCTCTGCTGATACCAGGTGTTACCTCTTTAAAAACATGCTCTCCTGGTAACGGAAATCTGAAAACAGCTGGTTTGTATGAAAAGTTAGTGTTTAAACATTGCATATCTTACGGCGCATTGCATTGCAAATTGGTTGCAAAGTTAGTGTATAAACATTGCATACCTTACGGCGCAGTACCAGGAGCTACCTCTTCCGTGCATGCTCTCCTGGTACTATACATTCGGAAACTGGTAGTTTTCGAAGAAATTTTTCACGACCAACGGGAAAGTTAGTGTTTAAATATTGCATACCTTTAGGCGTTCTTCGGGAAAAATGGCGGTACCAGGCGCTTCCTGCATAACATCGCTGCTGCTCTGCATAACATCGGAACATTGCATACCTTTTGGCGGTTATTAAGCAAAATTGCTGTACAAGCTGCTACCTCTTCCGTGGATGCTTTCCTGGTATTGGCAATCTGAAAACAGCTAGTTTGTATGGAATTTCGTACCAACCGACGGAAAGTTTGAACGAGATGAAGGATGCTTTCCGTTTCATCCATCTTCCTTACACTTGCGGGATCGCTCGCACGGGTTTGATAGTATGCAATGCAAAAGTGATGAGCAAATTTATCCCAAGCTGCAGATTTCACCTCTTGAAAAACATGCTCTTCTGGTATCAGAAACCTGAAAACAATTGTGTGCGCGGCAACGGTATAGTGGTTTTTCGCAGTTGACATGCTGATTTTGTCACTTGACAAATTTGTCAACATTTTGTCAACTTTCGTGGCCCTGCACCTAATGATTTCAATAACAGTTAATGAGTTTGTTTGAGATTTTACTCTCCAAGATGACGAACAACTCGCTAATAGTGAGTTAATGTTCTCCTAATTTAAAATCCTCACGAGTGAGTTGAATAGCGGTGAGTGGAGATTTTACTTTCTGCGGCGATTGACAACTCACTAACAGTTAGAAAATAGTTCATTATCATTAATCGTCAAGAGGAAATTGCACAATAGTGAGTGAATTACGTTGATATTTAATTCTCAACTGTGAGGAGCAAGGATTAAGTTCATATTGCAACACACTACTAAAGCATACTAACTCACTCCAAACTAATATGCTACAATAATATGTTATTCCCTACAAAAATTCCTAAATTTATCGCCTGCGTTCATTTTGCACTCGACCGTACATTCCTAATTACCAGAGTAGAATGTTTGCCTTCGACGGTTTCCATTTCAACATATTTAGATGTTTATATTATGTTTATTTTGATTCCTGTCTCTTTCCTTGCTCCGTTCCTACTCCACCCCGGGAAGCGAGGGAATGCGAAAGGAGGAAAGGCCAAATTATTCAAACAAAATCCTCAAACGTCAGCTTAACCGATCATGTCCATCTCGGTGGGTACGGACTCACCAGTCACCTTTGGTAATGCAAATTTCTGCATTCTGGTACAGTTTTGTACCTTTTCTAGCCGGATCGAGTTAAACTTCTCCATTCATTATGAAATCGAGCCGGTTATTCATTATGCCGCCGTTGGATTTAATGATGAATGTACTTATATTTGTAAAGCGGATTATTAATAAAGGCCCAATTTGCTTGTTTTGCGGTTTTGTTTTACGCATTTCATTTGGAAGAGTGATGTGCCACGGCCTGACTTCGAGCGAATGGATTTATTTTCTGTTCCAGGGAGTGGGGATAAGTCATGCAAATACATAAAATTAAATACATTGAAAACATAGAAAATAACTTATTTCGTTAGTAAATACTTTTCTCTTTGGACAATTGTATGCACATTCACACACACACACACACACCTTAGGGAGAATTTGTTTCCCCAGATGAACGATCAATCTATTGAATAAATAAAATTACAAACTTTCCTTACATCCTTAATCACCTCCTTCCGGACAGGTCGCGAGACGTCTTCTTAAGTCAACAGCACATACGCATCACGGCGGGTCACTCATTAGTTGCGTTTCGTGAAGTGTGAAGTGAAGAGCAAACACTGGCCACTTGTCGACGCCTGGCCGCTCGGGTTGACCGGGACCGAAGCCGTTTATAGCTGACCGGTTTTGGGTGCCACCTTGAATTATTTACTCGCAAACAGCGCCAGCGACCCGGGCGTCCGGGCGCAGACCATCGCAAACACTCACCATTCCGTACATCACCTCGACGACTAATTGGCCCCCGTGCTCGGGTGGTTCTGTGTGGTCACAAAGGGTCACCATTGCCATTAGACCGTATCCCGTGTACGCCGTGTGTGCTTATGGTAGGTTTGGTCCGTTGATCTGGCGGTAATCGTGCGTAGAAAATTGTCTAAATAACCACCCTAAAGGATCCTCGCTCGCTCGCTGAAAATGATCACTAATTAACATGTAAATGTGGTGGCCACCGGACCACAAGGGTGGTCACATCCCGGGGTGGCGTCGTTGTTCGTCTTGTTTGGAATGGTTTATCAAGCTCTCAGCGTTGCGCAGTGTAATCGGTAGCAAAGTGACACCTAAAAGCTTACAAACAACTACGGGAAACAATCGCGAGGCTATTTCCGGCTTGTGGACACTTATTGGATAGAAAATATGTAGGCAGAGTCGGTGGGCCTGTGGAACTTTCAAGCATTAAAAACAAATTTAAGACGAATGATCAGTAATTTTACGGTAAAGATCAAACCTATTGTCATTCAAAATAATCTTTAATGACAAAACTATGTTGTATCTGAATGGTCCTTGTTGACTTCGAGGTGGTGGCGAGTTTTATAGAAAGAATACTTCTTGGCTCCTTTTAGGCAATATTATTTTTCCACCTTCAATTTCCATGGACTTCTTGAATATAGAAGTCTTTATGAACAAAATTCGTTTTTAATTTTCTTTTTAAGGTTGATCCAACAGAGTTATGAGAATACTAAGTCCACTGAATACATTCAAACGATAAGATTCGACTATAGAAAGTCGTACACATTGATTCTTTAGCTAACAATATGCTTAAATTCGCTCCGATCTTGTATAATATATGTATGCTATCGCTCCATTTTTGATAAAGTGTGCGTTAATAAATAAACCGAACCGATTCCAGGTGTGTAAACACTGATGTAACATGCAATGTATGGCTTGAATTTATTGTGATCCTAAAACATACTTCCTGGGGCCTCTTTTATTACTCACACCGACAGTCGGCCTGAGTCGGCCATACATTAGAGCGTGATAAAATTATTAGTCATGATTGTATTTAGCCTCTACCGGCTGCATGGTGGTAATTTATCACGACAACATTCTCTTCTCGATCGGTGATTTACCTAATCCTAATCTTATGCAACCCAAGTTGTGTGCCGCTCCCAGGCGTGTGTCCGAGTGCTTATGGGTCCACATTTCTGTCTGCTTTTCAATTAGATCCAGAATAGGAACACTCGTGACTTTCTTACCGAAATGCCGCAACGCCAAGCGAAAGAAAGGTCCTTTTGAACAATATGTTAGCCCGGTCGGTTTGGCCGGCCGGTCGGCGTTGAAATATGACTTTGTCGTTGAAATATGACGGCGTTGGCTATGAAGCTTTCCCCGCTCTGCGGAAAAAAGCGCAATGGCCACCGCCGTCTGCCTTCCATTCGGAATCGAACCAATTAAACGTTCCCGAGCGGTGCCTGATGTATGGATTAGCTTTTGAAAAGGGAGGCTGAAAATGGAGGTTGGTCGATGGAATGGCCAGCAAACGGGCGTGTCGTGTGTGAAACGCAATGCGAAACACAACAATTATCCAACACCCGCACGCCAGCACCAAGCTCGAAAGGATCACCGACGCAAAGGGCATATCTGTCCTATTGCCACGACCAAGGGTTCCCACCTCTGTTCGGTGATATATAACTATATCACGCGCAACATAATCACATTAATATTCAACTTAACAACACACTATTCCCACCGTACTCCCTTTCGCTCTTTGTTGCAAGTTTACTCCCACGATGCCGAACAAATGCAACAATCTGGATCGTTGTACCGTATCTACCAACCAAAGCCACACTTTCAATAGCTGCAGTTGTTGCATCTCGTCCGTGGTTTGAAGAAAACGCAACGCAGAGATCACTCCACACAAAGACAGACGAATCGGGCTGAGGGGTGGTAAAAATGAACCCATTGGCTCATAAATAATTCGTTATTAAATTAACGCCTCCAAGCGTTATGATTTAAACAATTGAATCATATATTGGCTAAATGATTACATGATTTTACTTGCACGTTTACATTTACATGGGTGCCCTCCCGTTCCACCGCTCTGGCGAGATGGAAGACATTCCGTTTTGTCGAACCGTTTTGCATTAACCTATGTTTATTTAGCCAATGGACGTTGTTTTGGACGTTCCCACCACCGTGTGGTTACAGTTCCCCGGCCCGATATAATTCATTCTACTTAGATTGGCCGCGTGCGATACCTTACGAACACATTCGTTTTTCACTCTTTCTCAAAACATATTTTATCATTGATTTTATGTTGCTTTTATCCTTCCTCGGGTCCGCAAAAATGTCTCACAGAGTACCGGAGCGGAGCATTTTTGCGGGCCGTAGGGCAGCGGTTTCGTTGTAACGCAGTGAAAACTGTCCATTTGTTATGTTTAATGTGGTGTTTCACATCGATTTCACACCGTGTATCGTTGACGATCGTGTCCGCAAAACGCGATCGTGTGCTTGTTACTCGACTGCGTTGGTTGTCGTACCCGTGGAATAATAGGTGACGAGACCGCCAGCGCTACAGTGTCAAAGCCGTCGTCACTGTAAGAGCTCGCTTTCGCTGACCTTTTGCCATTTTGGTGTCGGTTTGCTCGTGTTACAATCGATCGCTCGATCGGATGGTGATAGGTTATGATTGTTTTGGGGAGAGTTTTGAACAGTGAAACAATGTAGTTCGTTCGTTGCTAATCTTATCGTCGGAAGACCAACATGGAGATGTAGGATGGAGTCCGTAAGGCAATTGAATTTAGCTGTATCAAGAATTTGTAGTTATTAATTTGATGAGACTCTAAACAAGCACAAGGAAGTAATTTCTTGAGTAATTTCCGCGAAAACATTATATCCTTCAAATTCATTTTTTTTATTAAACACATTTCCCTTTATTTAACTTTTTCTCAGGAGGAAAACAATCTAAACTGTAATGTATGGCCTACTGGTTTGACCAGTTTGCATAAAAAGCTAACAGCGATTGAAGGTATCGAAGGCTCCACTACAATCATTGTCGCTAATTTTTTTCTGTACCCGAATTATCCGAGTTTATCCGAATTTTATGTCGATTAAGAACCATTTTTCTCCACAATTGATACTAATAGGTGTACAAATTTATGCATTAAAAAGTATGCGAAAAATAGTAAATGGTAAAATAGTAAAAATAGTAATGCGAAACTATGACTGAGGTGCGATAAGAAACGTATAGTAAGTAAGTTAATTTAACTACACCTAACTGGCAGAATAGGAAATTAAGTAATAAATATTAGCTCACCTAATATCGATCACTGATCGATGCTGAAGGAATATTTCAGATAAGCGTACAGTACTTTCTACTACCATTTTTGCTACAGAGGACGGATATCGCTTTCTCTTGGGCCCGATTAAAACCAACCCCCGGAAGCATACTGCGCGGTATGGCACGGCTCTACGCAAAGCATAATGAAATCGTTAACCACTAAACGCCAGCCATAAATCGACCAACAAACAATCAAAGCGACTGTTTCGGTAAAGTTATTAACCCGGTGGTGAGAGTCTTAAGCAATGGGCACAGCTAACACTGTGCTGGCCTTACATTCTTGCAGGAGTAGCAACACACACGCACTTGTACAATCGCTCCCCCGCAACAGCAACGCAAGCATTACTTCGTAATAATTAATCACACGCACTGATTTCTGTTCAGCATCTCGTGCTCGGCAAGTAGAAAAATGTCGTACCTACACACCGGGAACAGTGGGATTTTCAAACCACCAACCAGCACCCCAAAATTTATGCTCCAACTCCCACCCACGGCCATGGTGGTGCGTTACGATTGCTATCGAAACATGGATACTCACGCTGCTCGTCGTTTCTACACAAACAATGTTTCGCGCTTCCATTTGCATGAACTCACCGAGTAAAAACAGGGAGTGGATGGATGAGGTGGCAAACCGACGGTTGGGGGAGGGTTGGTAAAAAAACAAAATGGATTCCAAACGCGAAGGTGGCAAATGTCCACCGGATTCGATTCCATAAATTCATAACTTAATTTTGCGTCCATTTCCCGCTTTTGTTTTACGAAAGCTCGATAATACCTTTTGCCTACATGGTGGTGTTTTTTTTCACACCCTAATGGCTAGTGAGCACGAGATCAGCACGAAAAAGGTCTTAGTAGGTCTGAACCCTCTCGCAAATGAAACTGTTATTGGAATTGGAATATTTTCACGTCACTCCGGAAGATCATTTCTTGGGTTAGGTTAAGTGAATTCCAGAAGAATGCCAGAGCTCAACGCTTATCGAACCAAAATCGATCGTGCTGGAAAAGACCTCCGTCGGTGCGAACGAGTCCATCGCGTGTTTAGTGATGCTTTTAAAGCAAGTATTTCGAAGGCAAACACAAGAAACGAAACGAATGCTATAAACCCGTCGGCTTTATAGCGTTCCTCATTTGTATGCTTAGATTTGAAGATTTTCATCCAACCCCTAATCTAACTCTCTCGCTGTACTTCTTGAAGTCTCTCTCTCTCTCGATTCCTAATGTATTGATGAAGCAATTCACTTATCAGAAACATTCCGACAAGCGTTCCAGCGTAAAGCCAATTTCCGAACTGATCGATTGCTTTATTAAATAAACAACACCCGGCACTTGCACTAAATAATGCAAACAAAATGGAACGCACCGAAATTCCGCTCGATCAACAACCTCACGGCTAATCACTTACTTACGAACCTTTACCGGGCAGAATAATAGACTTTCTTTCACAGTTTCACTTACAGGAGCGCGAGTTCTTTCCAGCCATTTTTTGCCCCAACACCCACCATCATCAAATCAAACAACACGCAAACCGGCGTTTGAACAGTTTTAATTGAACTATGAATATTTTATTTCCCAAGTTTAGTTTACTCCTCCAGCTCCACTGCTCGTTCGTCCCGTGTCCATCCTGCGTCGCCTGCCGTGAACTATTTTTGCGCTCATCTAGTGTGCGTGTACGTAGAGTGTAGAGTGGTTCGTTCCGTTTGGGATAGTTTGAATCTTTTGCTTCTTTTGCTGGCTTGTTTGTTGGAAGTAAAAGGATTATTTACGGAATGAGCCACGAAACGAAACGGGGTTAGGCCCCGGGCCGGTGTATTACCAGGTTTTACGATAGGGTAAAAGTTTCGCACAAGGATAGATTCAAAAACAACTCGCTCTGTACTACTGTTTCGTGATAGTTCTAGCACGTTTCGGTCTCCTGTTCCACCTAGATATGACTTAATTTGTGTCGTTCGAATGGTTTACGTTTACTTCCCTTTTCTTTTGTCTACCATTTAGGACGATTTCGGTTTTAATAAGTTCATTAACGAGTGGCCAAGCGTGTCTGTGTCTGAGAGAGATAGAAGGAAACAAACCCAACAAAACACGACGCGTCTGGAAGTATTTGGACGACTTCCGACCTTTTCTCTGTTGGAATAATAAATAAAACAGCACCACTATTCTGTACATTGGGACCTTCTGACCTTTTGAACATAGTTTTCTGGACAATCGCGATACAATTACCAAATTAAAATAAAAAAAACATACATGCACATACTCACTTATACGGTAGTTCATTATTTAGTTATCACAGATATTTCGCTTCATTTCTCGTTAGTTTTCATATTGCCATGGGTTTTGATTTTTCCAATCCGACTGGGAGGGTCTTGGCCACACACTCGAGTGTGCGTGTAGACACGAACAATGCTATTTACACACTACACATTATGGGCATATACGTTTGTCCCTAAACCGAGCGCACACACAATTTCCCGCAATAAGGGCTAATAGTGAGCGGGAGAGAATGAGTGTGAGATTAATAAATATATTTTTCTTGATGGAGGATTTTGCGCACGAAATTTTCACAGGCCTCCCCCCCTACTATTACGCGTTGGCTACAGTGGCGGATGCCGCCGGTCCGGCTGATCCCGTGCGTGATTCGGCGGCTGCTGCGGCCGCCGCCTGCATCTCCTGTAGTTCCTCTTCCTCGCGGGTCAACGGGACGGTTGAGTGATTGTACAGACCCTGGGCCATTAGTTGCAGGGCGAGCGGGTTCTTCTGGCCGGATGATTTCTTGATTTTGGCGCGTTTGTTCTGGAACCAGATTTTGATCTGTGCCTCGTTCAGGCCCAGCTCGGCACTCAGCTGCTGACGGCGACGCTCGGTAAGGTATCGGTTTTCGGCAAACTCGTGCTGTTAATGAGAGGAGTGGAAAAAAGGTACCCATTATAGGAAAGCCAGGAAGGAATTGCTAAATAGACCTGAAGCGAGTGCGTAAGTTATAATCTTAAGTCAAAGAGGCTCAAAAGGTGAGAAATATATTTGAAGCACATTATAATCAATGCTCTAATTCGAGCATTTAACACATCATAAATCACAAGAATTTCCGAACCCCGTTAGGTACACAACGAGTGTCCAAAGTAGCCTCTGTTATGTCGCCAATAATTAGAGCACTTTAACCTGTTAACAATGTGCACCGAATTAGTACGACAAACACGACCTTTCACAACCTAGAACTTGAACCGTTTTCCACCCGATTGTTACATTTCACGTCGTTTAAACTAATTCTGAACTGGAAAAGCAACGCTTCTCGATCGAAACCGTACCTTTAACCGGGCCAGCTGGGGTCCACTGAATGCCGTCCGTGGTCGCTTATCGTCCGCGAGTGCCGATGCTGCCGTCTGTTGCGCCGCACTGCTGCTCTTTTCCGCCGGGCTTTTCTTTGGTTTGCGCGTTCGTGGACCTACACAAGGAAGACAAGGAGAAGCACGTTAGGAATCTCGTTAGTATGGTGATGAAATGGGGGATAAATAAAAGTCATCTTTTACGTAAAACCCCTTCTTGTACAGCGCGAACCCTTCGCCGGATCATTGTTGAGATCGTGGTTGGTTGGAAGAATAATCAAACGGTAGCGATGCGTAATAATTGATGTACAAATAGCCTCACCCGGGTGGAAGCGGACCGCTAGGGCGCGAGCGAGAGACAGATACAACGGAAATTAGCCCCCCCAAAATAAAAAAAAAAGCGTCGTTCTCGAGTGATGCGCCCGAGCAGACCACCGTGGTGGGTTTTTGGAAAGATTTTTCCCGCGCCTTTCGTCGAGTGAGTGGTGCCCTATGGCGCCAAACGGTGCCCTTTTTCCCGGTGGTACCATCAAGCATTTCCCAAGCGCCAGCTGGGAACGTTTTACACCATCTCCAGTACCAGAAGGTCTTTAACGTAACAAAAAAAAAAACGCAGCGTAAGGAAAAAGAGACAGTTTGAGTGGCCAGAAGAAACTAAGCGTTTGCGCACAAGCGGGTTCCACAAAAACCCCCATAAAAAAGAAACCAACCAACAATCGTTAACTGAACGGTGGAAGGAAAATCGGAAAGGCAGCATTACACATTGCCTGTCGTCATGTTTGCGCTCATGTTGTTATGGATCGTTTGTTGTTTGCTTTTCCTGAAAGATGTACATAGAGTAGGATGTGTTTTTTTTCTTCCTTTTTATTTCAATGCCCTTCCTTCACTCTTTCCCTCGATGTGTGTGTTTGTTTTCCCATTCCCACCCCCCTGGGTCAGCATCCCGGCTGGCCCTCACGAGTACACGAGGATTGCGTACACGGGAACAATAACTCGCCCATTTGTGGTATTTTTGTTTGTTTATCATATGCACTTGAGCCATGCCTGGGCCATCGTCAACCCTATACCTGGAGGGTGGTTCCGATCAAGAACGCTTCGATTCTATTACATCTGCTCTGCTCATCACGTGATTTCAATCTGTTCCCGCATGCCTCAAGTATCATGTCGTGCATTATTTTATGATCGCGATGATGATGATCGTACACACTCCGTGTGGAGGTAAAACAACATGCGCTTGATTGGAATGGACCTCCGGGACATTGTCAGTGCCTTACCGTGCGGCAGTGTGCCGGTGGCGGTTTTGAAACGGAGGGAATGAGATGATTTTTCCCGGAAAGCTCTCACTTGGGAAAAGAGTTCCCAAGGACTTTTCAACGAACATTCTACAGACGCCACAGATGGTGCTGTATGTGATCGTTTTTCGTGCCATACTGTTAAATTCTCGAGAGGATCTCCCATTTGGATCGCCGAGACTCCCCAAGTTAATACATATCTCGTCCACCATCATGAGGGGTTCGACTGAATGAAAGGGAAAAAAGGAGCTCTGTGCACAAAAAAAACGAGCCATAGGTGTGAATGGATCAAAACTGTGTTGTTGTTTTATGCGTCTAATATCTGTTTTCGTTTCGCATTTCCCTAACCCTTATCGTACCATCTAATTCGTCAAGACACACCACAGCACTTAGTCGTGTTCCATTTGATTGGTGGAAGACAAATCGAAACCTGTGTTGTCGAAGCTCGATCACAACTGACCACAAACGCAGTCCGAGGATTGAGTGCCGGAAATGATCGTCAAACATTGTGTGAGCGATGCATGAAGGTGATAATTTTACACCGATCTGTCTGATCATGTTCGTCACGATGGGCTTTGTCGTGATCGTGGTCTACGTTTAGCTTACGCGATGTGTATCGATATGTTGTGTAGGAGAAAACTTTCCAATATCCTGATTATCTTTCTAAATCAAGCATTACTATCGCTTAATGGCATCGATCGATATCATCAATATGAAATTTCCTTTACTAATTGCCTTTTATACATCTCCGACCGATTTATAGTCCTTCTGCTTAATTGTTTAAATAAACCAAATAAGAAGATCATATTTACACCTTCATATTAGAATCTTACTCATGGCCTCTTAGACCTAAACTTAGACGACTTAGCTTCGTAGAAACCTCCGTCTTCAACAAAGTGAAATAAGTCAGCAAAAGTGAGAGATTGAGCTTAAAAAAGTTTAATTGTTGTCTACTTTGTGTAATGTCTTGAGAATGAATATTGTCTTTATGGAGGATGAGCTCAGGAATCTTCGATCCTTGTTACGTAAGAGTCACTCAGTTATAGGAAGATCCACCTGGAAGGTTAATCTAAAAAAATGGTCTTTCTTCTTTGAATGGATTTTTGAAAAATTTAAACTCCTTCAATAGCGACTAGAAAATAATCTACAATAAGTGTAGCATTAAATGCAACAACGTAACAGCAAATAATTAAAAAGGAATTCGGATGACTCAGCTGGTGAACCTTCGTGCGCACGCAAAACGTATGTCTCTGGTCACTGGATATATTCAACCTAGTTCCTCGATGAAACAACCATAAATCAAACATCCACTACATTACACCCATTTGTCCGGTTCGCAACAGAAAACGCTACTCCGAAAAAGAAAACTGTTCCTGTGTGTGTAAAAACTGATCCCCCAACCCGTCCACGAGACATTGGGAAACAAATACAAACCGCCGTGTGCGTGTCCATTCCTTCAAGACCAGAAGTACTCGCACGGTACAGCGTGATCGACGCAACCGACGGACACGGGCCTTGCATCGGTTCGGTTCAAGTTCCTGGCCGTAGTGGGTGGTCTCGGATGGGACGACTGGTCGTAAAGTCGGCCAATTAGCATTTCTATTACCGATCGCGCCCCGGTGCACCGCTGGCGGGTTCTCGGCTTACCGAGAGTAATTAATTGTTTTTGATTTCATAAACGATGGTTTACTACTTCATTCAATTAAAATCCTTCCACGGCCCTAAGCCACCCCTGCTCAATCGTCGATTCCTTTCCAACCTTTATGTACCCCTGAACAAAGATGCATCTCGCAAGTAGGTGTGGTAATAGCTTCGCATTGATTGCTTCCCTTCGTGTGGCTTCTTGCCATTTTTGCGGCAGCGAAAGGAATGCGATAAAATCGCTTCCAGCATCGGGTCTGGACCGCGACATGGGAAGACAATCAATTGCCATAAGCCATCAAATCCTTCCCATTCAAGCATCGTGTTTCCTATTCTGTTCTGGATCATGTTCACAAACACTTCAAAAACGGATTCTCAACCCTGTCCGCATGTGTTTACTCACGTACTATTCCTCATTCTAAAACGCGCCTCAAGTGAGTGTTAGGAAAGCGTTTTTGTTCCTTTCTTATTCGGCCCTAACAACAACACGAACTACAACGACTTGTAGCTAGATGTTTTCATTTCACATTTATGATCTCGTTCTCGATGACGGTGGCGTTGATCGCCGGGAAAAGGTTATGTTTTTCTTGGTGGTTTTGTTTTTGTTGCCTTAGGTCGATTCTTTATCGAGCTAATGTTTGCGTTTTGCCACAATCGAAAGGTTATTAGAAGAATGATCGGTACGAGCGCCGCATAAACACTTCACCGGGTGACTCACGCTTTGTCGCTGGAGTGCTTGTTCTGAGGGCGTTGAGATGGAGCTGAAAGACGGTATCAAAACATCGATCTTATCTCTCGCAAAAGTAGTTTTCCAAGTGCGGCGTACGAACAATGAGAAGGAGAAGTATTTATACATGAAGCTAAACAATCATTCAATATTTATGAACATTATTCTTCATATAATTTATCTTTAAGCTTCTGCGTGCTTACATTATTTTATTCAAGACAAGAAGAATTCAAGTTAAGGCAATATTCTTGATGTAGCACATTTACATTCCAAAAGCGTTTTCCCTTGCCAATTCTCACATTCAAAGTATCATCTCTCATCAATTCTCCATCAGCCCATCCAATCCTTCATCCAAGGGGGCAAAAATAAAACCAAACCAGCAAAAATATAAAGTCAGAAGTAAAATCAAGATACATGCTCAGGACAGCATCCAACGGGCATTCCGAGCAGCCGGAGAACCGTCGTGGGTGGTCCCGCACATTAACCGGAATTTCTTTATATCGCTTTATTGTAATTGCTCCTGACGGCTGTGGAGCGTTTGCGCTCGACCGTATGCGAATGCGTTCCTTTCTGGTGAAGGGAGAAAGGATCCGGAGCGAACCAAAAAAAAAAAGAAGAAAGAAAAACCCCCTCACGAAAGCCCTCGAAAAAGGCTCCCATACTCCCATTCCGGTCTTCGCACTCTCGCTCAAGATCACGTTCGCAATCAGTCGAACCAGGCATGTTTGTCGACTGATTGTGTGCATCCATAAGCGGACGGCCAAATAAACAAAAAAAAAACGTGCACTCAAACACATCGCAAGCGCTTCGAAATGGTCGCACATTTTAATGCCAGCACAACATTGCAGCAGTTCGGGCTATGTTTTCGAACCCCGAAACCTGACTGTTCTACGCGCGACAGGTTGAAAACGGGGTCGAAGACATCCATTTTGTGTGATTTGCGTGATGGAAATGAGATTGCCGTCGGATTAACCGTGATCCTTGCCAATGGAATGATCCTCATTAGCGCGGGAACGGACCCCGGTCGGTAAATGGTTCGATTATTTATCAACGCACATGAGCGGCCGAGCGAAAGGATAATATACGATCCATAACTGAAGAATGTACGTGGAAAATGGCTTGAAAACACCGTTCGAAATTCCGAAAACCATTTAGTGACTCACGCTAATAAACTGTGATGGAGCAATTATTTCACATTTCAGTCTAAACACATAACTTACGCTAGCCTGCCCCGTGATTCGGTCTATCTCACGTGACGGTTTGGGTTGCTTTTATTTGCAACCAAAATCAAATAATCAATAGTTTATCGATTGTTTAAACCTGTCTGCAGGCGAAAGCTTTCAGCCCAAATAAGGGAAATAACATTTATATCACAGCCCATCACGACGACAGCTCTCAACAAGGCTCCCGCTAGAGGCGCCTGCTACCGGACGGTCCCGAAGTGATGGAATTTTCTAATTAAAACTTAAAACAATTAATTAAATCGAAAACTGTTCAATTCCCTGCTGGCTTTTTGCCGCGATGCCGCCGAAGAATGTGCAGCCTGTCATCGGCACCTTGGCGGCAAGAGTCGTGCACTGCACTGTCCGGACTAGGGAACGCTTTTACAGTGTTCGTACGGGGGACGTTCACTCTACTCAATATGTCTCAATCGATCGAAGTTCTAACCGAACGACTAAACTTGCCCTATGGCAACAAAGCAGTGTTATCGCCGGCCTGTACTACACCGAAAAACAGCCAACGATTCTACTCGACTGATTTGCAATCATTTAACTAACATTCTTCTGCCCTTCTGCCAGCAGACGAACTGTGCTTTTTTGCCTGCTCTCAATGGAGCAATTCGAACGACGCACAAGGGCGTCTGCACACGACAAACGGTTACAAATAGAACAATTTTAGTGGTGCTCCGTTGGGACAAGCTTAATGACATCTGCAACTGTCAAGCGGCTCGAAAATTGAAACCACAAATAGAAGTGTAAAGAAGCGTATCCTTTCACGGCATAGGCATTCGTTCAAGAATCCTCACCTCCTCGCTGGAACGGAACGTAGAAAGTTCGACAGCTAAAATGTGCAGCGAGTCGGGGGTTAGTCGGGAACTGAAGACGTTTCGAAAGGGAGCTTCCTAATAGGGTTGAGGCCCATCCTGAGGTAGGCAGGTAGGTCCGTGGGTGAGAAATTAGCTACACTTTTACGACATCCCTTTCGGGGAGCTCTTCAAGAGAGTTTCCACCGAAACAAAAACGAAGGCCAGAGTCTTTTCGACAGGCCGAACAGGAGTCTCAGTTATTTTAAGGCACTCCTTCCAACTTCCAAACCATGGCCAGGGAAAATGGGGGGGGGGGGGGGTCCCGACCTCATACTGACTCCCGACCAGTGGGCCGGTACTGGAGAGATGCCTACTTTTCCAGTGGCAATTGAAAGTAATGATACTCTTCGACGTTTCGTAGCCGTAGACGAGCTGCTGATTCATGTACCGGTGAGTTATTTGGCTAAAATTTAAATGCTTAATTGCTTTCGGGGTGCCCCCGAAAGCAAACGAACATCGACCGCACGGACGGACAAGAAGTAATGAGCAACATAAATCTTTCCACCGTAAAATCTAACAACCTCGTAAATGGGATCGGGAAGATGTTGGCAGACCCGCTGCCACCCGAGCGTCCCCGGGAAGGGGAGGGTTAACTTTTGCTGGTATCGAACTCCCGTACGGTACAGTTACCAACTCAATTCTGGCTTCTTGAGCCCGTCTGCCCTGTGGGAGGATGGATGACCCGCCGTCGTAAGCTATGCCCGGGAGGGGGGGGGGGGAGGGGAATAGTAAAAGTTTCAAATTTAACTTCAACCTTTTGCTCCAAGAGAGTGCTCTCTCCAACCATGAAAACAAGCCCCCTTCGAAAAGTTTCCATTTGCGTGCACCCTCAAACGGTGCTTAAGGTGTAGTTTGAAGATGTGGCGTTCTCGTGAGGTTTGAATGGTTGTACCGGAGCAGAAACCGTGTTCCGGTTGTGTGCGGTGATTGGGTGATCACCTCCGTAGGAAGAAGGC
Organism: Anopheles moucheti; assembly: GCF_943734755.1. Lineage (NCBI taxonomy): Eukaryota > Metazoa > Arthropoda > Insecta > Diptera > Culicidae > Anopheles > Anopheles moucheti. The sequence continues at coordinate 9,001,433 of NC_069141.1, read as the reverse complement.
AATCCCGATCGGCATAAATAATCATCCCGAGCGTTCGGTACAGCAAACACCTAACTTGATGGTGCTTTGTTTTAAGCGTACCTTTACCTGTAACACGATTTCGGAGCGATGTTCTTCAGGTTTTTCTTTTCGGTTCAAAAACCGTCACACCTACACGCGATGATTACATGCACCCTCTGGTCGGAATCGGACCGCTCCTTCTTCGGGGCGGTCAGGAAATGGTGGATAAAAAAGAAACCTACACGGCGCACGCAACAGAGATGTCAAACAAATCACACGAATTAAGCCATTTTATGGCAATGCACACAATGGCGGCAACAGTGATCGGTCCACCCTTTTCGGTGTGTGCTGGGTTTGAAATTGATGCAGCCGGCGGTGAAGGTGTTGAATTTGATTTAATTAGCATTCGACATTGCACACAGCCCGCGTTCGCGTGGAGTTGGCAATCGTGAAGTTTCGACATCATGTCACCATTAGCCTGACAGGCCAGCGTACTCTCAAGCGTTAATCTTCCTTAACCTTAACCATGTGCACATAAAAATTCCACTCCCGTGTTTAAATATGTCAAATCTCTGTGTGCGCGGCACCTTTTGGGCAATCCTCTTTTTTCCCCCCTACTCCGAACCGACTAGGTTCGGCCGTGTAACATGCCATTCTTCATTTCCACTCTATCTGTGCCGCTGTTGGCAATCTCAAGTATCCACCGTATCCACATATATTCCACGCTCATCTTTCTCGCTCTTTAGCTCAGGAATGTGGTTCACCATCATTCATATGTTTGCCACCCCTTGGGGAGGAAAATTTCGCAAATCATTCATACGAAATGCTCGAAATTCGTTCGTTCCGAGCAGCAGAACCCACCGTTTTGCCATTCCCCACCCCACCTCGAGGCGAATTGCCGGCTAAAGGCCATCGTGACGACCGGCAGCACCGAAAACGGAACAGCTCTAGCTTTAATTAACATTTTAAGCAACGGCTAAATTGAGCGTAACAATTAACTCCATTTTTTTTTTTCGGTGCGCTTCTTGCCTGCGTGCTACTGTGTTTTTTCGTTTTGCATCCCTCCCCGGTCACGACGATTGAAACGGTGCACATAAACATCATGGTCAATCGTGACACGATGACACTTGGGGCCGAGAATTATGAAGCGTTGTAAAATGTGCACACCCACCTCCAAACTAGCGTTGTATGCTCGCAAAAACTATCAACTACGCTCACCAATGCTGAGCATGCGTGGTTTTTTTTTTATTGCTCCCGGTCCAAGAAAAAAAACACGTAAACCCAGCAAGGATTGCAAAATCTTCCATCCCTCCCCACAGAAGTCGCATCGTTGTAAAAAATGCGAAATTAAGAGCACCGGTGAAAATGGATTAATTACATCGTCTTGGCAGCACGACAACGATCGTGGACGCGGACGTTTGTTCGACTCGGCAACACACCGTGACACGAACCGTGATGATGACGCACTGCGACACATTCACCAGTAATTAAGCAAATGCGACCTGCCAACGCAAATGCACACACACTTCCTTTCGCCGGCCTTCCACACTTTACAGCGAAAGCTCCGTGCAAGGATCCTTACTCCCGGCACTAATTGCACGATCGTTTCGGACGGGGTCTCGCGGGAGTAAATGAAGGTAGAAAATACTACAGCAGCAGGAGAGGAGAAAAAAAAACAACATTTTCCTCAACCCCCGCGTATCCCACACGGTCATCCCCCCGAAAAGCAGGAACCGAATATTATGCTCCACCGTGCTCACGCACGCGGTGTGTGGTCCGATCTGCCTAGTGCCCAAACGGGTACGAACGAACGATGACGAAATGGATAAAAATTAATTGCGAAAGGAAGCGGCAATTATTGACGTTGACATTTTCTCTCCCCACATCTCTTGCTCCTGCGTAAGTGTGTGTGTGTGTGTGTGTATGCGGTGGAAAAATGGGAACTCTGGTGAAAAGTCTGTCACTGTCTTGAATCGGTTCGTTCACTGCGTAAGGGCATCCGATACGCACACGGGATGCGGTTGCAGAATTCTGTTTCCAACTGCACGCCGTCTGGAGGTGAGCAATCGACTGTGAAATTATCGCACCCGGTCCCGAGTACGAATGGGGTGTCGAATGGGTTCGAAAGATCTATTTCGTTGGTTGCCATTTGTTGTTCACATGAATTTGGCGCAAGAAGTGTATAATAAAGTTAGTGGTGGGTTAAATTTTAACAAAACACCCAAACCGAACCGAAAGACTCCACCTCCAGAAGGTAATAAAAATATCAAACAGGTTTCGGTACATCCGTTCGCTGTTCGTGAACACGTAATTACACGCGGCAATTCGTGATTCGATCTTTAGTGTGAAAGGAGCAAAAAAAAAATCGATCCCGATCGACAGTGTGCAGGATACAAAGAGGTGACAAAAAATTTACACTCTGCCCAACCGCACACCACCACCGGCGGGAAGGGTAATTCGATACGTTGACAATTTTGTGATGTATGACATGAAAGTGATATTTTATTTTTGCACATTAAGGTTTGCACACTTCTTGCCGCAGCTTCGGCGGAGTCCACTTTGCCGTACCACGGCCGGTGATCGAACCGGATCGTGTCCGTCAATAAATGTGTTAATGTACTAATTAAATTGGATTTAGTCTGCCTTCCCCGTGGCAAGAGTTCCCGCGCACCAAGAGTTTCGCACTGGCACAGGAAGGGACCGCAGGATCAATCGAACACACGGCCGACCTTTATCGGAAGTGACAACGGGATCACACGTTGGTGATCCGCGCCGGATCGGGTGACCTTCGCGAAACCGCAGCGAATCGATCGGGATACACGATGACGGTTGTTTTTTTTTCTGATCCAGCCAGGTAATCGATCTGATCCGGTGTTCATACGGTGGTTCTACCGTGGCGCGCTAATACTATTTGACAGCTCGCAGGTGATGGCTTGATTCCGCAATCAACACCAATTCGCAGCACTGGACTCAAGATGTACATGGTAGAAATGATTTTATAGTATACTTACAAATAAGCTTGAAACATCGATGATCTCATCGGGTACTTACTTCTTCCTGTGAACGAAATAGAAACAAAAGAGAGAATTAAGTTTTGAATTTGTAAATAGAAACTTTAAGCTACAATCATTAAGTTTTTACAGGAAGTTGTTTCAGCAAAATTTGATTTTAGATACAAACCATTCATATTAGCCCACTCTGAACCACCCTTTTTTTGTGCAACCAAAATCTTCCCCCAACCGAACGCCGAGTAAGAAGTCATCAAATCTCGCACTCTATTGAGCGGAAGGATATTACCGAACCTTCCCGTTTACACCCCATTCACCACAAATTGCTTCCCTTAAATGGAGAATGATAGCACTTTTGTGCCGCCCCCGGGGTGGAATCGTTTCAATTTGCCGTTTCTTAAAACTTTTCCTTTCCAAACCCCAGCGAAGAATGTTTCCCAACCTTCCCGAGGCGGCTCTCGGTGTGACCTTCAGACAAGTCAAAGAAGCCGGTGGCACATCCGTATGCTCGGTGTAATAAAGCAATAATAATCCTCAAATTAATCCAACAAAAATTTACTCCTGGCAACCGAAACCGGCAAATGATTTCGAAAATTGCCATTCCTCTGTGAGGCCGGACCCGGCGACGACCGTTTGCTTTGGGAAAAACCTGTTAGCAGTGGGCAAAAGTTTCAGCGAGCAAGAAAACACATCCGAAGTTCGTTTTGCCAGGCTGGGAAATGGGGAGGGGAGGGGAGAATATCGTTCTTGTGAACACGTGTTTCTCAATGTCTGGCTGGGGTGGATAAACAAACAGATCGAGGGGATTTAAAGTGTCGTCAGGATCTTTCCGTCGTTGCGGGATGGAATTCCCCGGCGAGGAGTTTCCACCAGAAGTGTTTTAATCTTTATTGAATTACACGGATATAAAGTGACATTAGTGTGTGTGGGGTGGATTTTGCCACTAACCGAACAGGTCCCTGTCAACTGGCAGGCGAAAAGGGTCTGATAATACACACTCGTTGCAAGGGGCTTTTATCACAATAATTTCACACCCTCATCTCGGCGACATTGTTAGGGTTATGATTTTCTTTTCCAACATCCCTTAACCGACAGCGGCCAGGATGCGATAAGCCAATGCAATGCCCGGGAAAGGGGTTGTGCGCTAATAAATCAACATTCGATGCGCCCTTCAAAGCGCAACGCTGGCACTTTATTGGAATCCGAGTGTGTACCATTCCTTGGGTGACGTCTACGGTACCTTCTACCGAACTTCAATCATTTGCTCAACATTTTTAAAGTGTCAATCTGTCCTTAAACCTCACCTAGAAATTGGGGCGCAGTACGTGACGGCGTGAGCGAAAAAAAAAAAACACCAGCAAAAGCGCAAATAAAACACATCCACTTTCACTAGCTGTTTGCGTGCGGGGTTTAAATTCCAACCGCCCCAGGTACGGTACGCCCTTTATTGGCGGAAAAATCAATGATCTTGAAGTGAGGAAAACAAAACAAAAAAGCAGACAATAAATCTTCGTCTCCATCTTCAGACTGACAGGTGGACGTACGAATCACTGGGCGATTGCTCTTTCTCCCCCAACGCTGTGCGCTGAACTTTGTCTGTTTGTGCGAGCGAATCTTATCTGCTTTATCGTCTTGCTTTTACCCGATTCGAATCCGATCGACTTTACGCCGAAAGGAGCAGAACACCATAAATGAAGCACGTCGACGATACGCTACATAGCCCTCCATTTCGGTTCAATAGATTTTGGTCACAGGCGCGGGAAGAATAAAATGGCGACAATCTGTGTAGGTGTTGATTTATTGTTTATTGATTTTATACGGGTAACAACGTCGTCAACGCCCCATCTTACAACACTATCAACGCGTGAGCACACGTGAATGCCGCATCGTGGCCTTTTCGGGAGATGCAAACACTTTCCAGGTGAGTAAAGTCTGCGTTTTCCCTGTGTTTTGCCCGGTGGTGAGTGAGTTTCAAGTGAATTATGTAAAATAGAGCTATAGACCCATGCACACGCGTACGAAAGATTTATGAACTCATGACAACACCTGAATAGATACATCCGTGAATAGATAAACTAAGCTTCTTACTTAGCATTTCATGTCACCTAAACTACGATGCGCGTGCTTTAACGAAACCCAAATCCCTATTGTCTGTTGCTTTTTAAGCCGTTTTATACATCTTCCTTGTTTATGGCATTCCCTTCGCGAAGCGCCCTTGCTGGCGGGGCTGAACGCTAGACCACAAATCGATAATCGTCACGCAATTTCGAGCCGTTTCAACCATCATCATATCGTTTTGGCAGCATGTCACCGTTTGACAACCAATTGATATATTTACTGCCGATTTGGTCGTAAAAAAGGGTACTTTGCCCGAGCAACCGAGTACGCTGCGTATCAACCATTCATCCAGCGGGCTGATCCATTATGCACATGCTCACCACAGGGTCTCCTCCTCCCCAGTTGATGGAGTCAACCACCAACCGACCGGGGGTCTACATAAACAATCGCAACGAACCAGAGTTCGGAACGTGACGATGGTGAATTCCTTACGAGACAGGTGGAATGTCTTTATGAGTAGCTACGGCCCGGAACGGCTCGAAACTGCTTCCTTCAGTAACGGAGGAAAGGACCCTCGAAAACCGCGAGACCCCGTTCTAAGCGCACAAAACAAACGGGGCCACCAACCGGCCCGAAACCGAACCGAGGGAAACAAATAGCGACCAAAACACCAAGGCGGTACGGCTGAGGGTAAATAAATAAAGCGCAACAAACATGGTGGAGTTTATGGCCCCAGGAAACGACCGATTTTTCGTATCGATTTATTCGAAGCATAAATCTGCGTTGGTGGATCGTAAATAGTATGAATTATGACTTGGCCGCGTCACCCGGTCTGGCGGTATGCGGGCCCGATTGGGATCGTGACGGAAGAAAACCCGAACCCGCGCACGAACGATCGATTTGCAAAGGGGCGAATCGAACCCGCGGCCATTAAAGGTCGTTGCGAGGGCGGCTTTAAGAAGGCCTTTTTCGACCTATCGAAACGAACAACCGGTGCGAGCGGTGTAATCGAACACTTTACGAAACACGGTACAATTGTTGTCGATCAGTGTGTCAATCGGTGTTCTTAAAAGGACGATTGAATGCAACTGGAGGAACTCATAACAAGAGCTAAGTGAGAGTTTGGACTCTACTACAACTCTTGAATCAAGCAAACCAGTTTAGTGAGATAATTAAGCGATTGTAATTAATGTGTCGTCTTTTGCCGCTAGTCTTTTGGTTGCCTCGCTGGAGAAGTTGTTAAACAGGAGATTTATTCGGGCGAGTTACGCATTTCGCTACAACAAAAAACCCACACACTCGGGCTGGCAGCCGTTGCCAACTAAATGCCAACCAGTGGATCATACCCGGCACAAAGATCACAAAACACGGATTCGAGTGCTCGAAACCAGGCGTTCTGGTGTCCTGGCGAATGGCGGCGAGGCGACGCCATAAATTTCATAATGACAGTTTAATGGCTTTATTTTTGGTCGATTTGTTATTATTTATAGTGTCACACCGTCGCAGAGTGTGTATTTTATTCTTCTTCCAGCCCAACACCTTCCGGGCGCTGCAACCATAACCAATCAGTATAGGTGGTTCCACCAAGGCCCTCACCTTATACACCTTCGAAAAAGGCTTAATGTCCGTGCTGCTCATATACACCGGACACGTGGGAGATAAAGGTAGCGATCGGAGCGAGTTTGTTTTGCAGCGGCGAACACTGAGTGCGATCATTTCTGGTGGAAGTGCGTTTGCTTATAAATCATGGATTAAGTGTATCGAATATCAAGCGCGTATGCGTAGTAGGGAGCTAATTTATGTCACCCGCTGTGGTCCTATTGTCGGACAACGTACGTGCGAGGCTGTCGTCATCGGGTAAACATCTTTATAAAACTCATTTAAGAACATCTCGATATTTACGTAAGACTTTTTTAATAATATCGATCAATTTTAGAAAATCAATCAAAATTCCATCCCGCAATTCAATTACAAACATTGCGTTGTCAATCAAAATGTTCCACAGTAGGCTAATTTCGGCCTACTCCACGTCCAACTCATATCAGCATCCATCAAATGAAAACGCTCTGCGGCGTACGCAAACAATGGGCAATGCTTTCATTCAAACGCAAGCATTTAACATCACATTCACTCCCATTAACAGCTAAAGTCCCGGTAGTAGCACCGTACTAAAAATACCCGACCCAGTGCCGAGATCATCTCAAGATATATGGCTAATAATAAGGAAAACCGTACCCCGTACCATCAACCATCCACAGCCTGCTTTCCCAGGCCGGGTGAAAAATCACTACCGAAATTCATCGTTTTTTGTTTTGACTAGCACGAGGGGGATGGGCCACCGGCATAACAACATCGTCAAAATCTTAATTAGACATAGTTTAGTAACTAATTATTTGTATTTTAAACCACTCCACTCGCTCGCTGTTCCCTGTTTGTCCGCATCCTAAGCTAAAATGAAAATGTTCTTGTTTCTACATGCACCGCCGCAAGGCGCTCTTTCTCTGAATAACGGAAAAGCGCCATTCCACGTGAATTCCTTGCGAGAATTGTGAGAGAGACAGAACCGTGAAAAACAGCCGTCAGTTAAAAACATTCAAACAAACACGGGATTCAAACAAGTCCGGCCAAGCGGGAAGGGATAGTGGGATAAAATGTAATTTCAAACGGAATCTGTCATGTTTTCCTCTCATTTTCCACCGCTTTCCACCGATCCCTGTCGTGCAAAAAAAAAAGTCACTATTGCAGATTTTGAACATTTAATCCTTGTTGTTCGCGAGCGAGAACGAATCCGGACCGTGTGGCCGGTAGCGCTCCCCCGGAAAGGTCTAGGCAAAATGGGGTTCGGACCCTCGTGAGCATCGTGTACGTGTGTGTGTGAGTTCCAACAACCGGTTGTTGAGGATCTCCCGTTCAACCGCGCGTACCCGTACTGTACTTCGTTTTCATTTCAAACGTCACATCTTAACAAACTGTCATGAAGTTAAATTTAATTAAATCCTTCATGTCGCTGTGTCTGTTCTGGTTGGTCCCGAAAATTGGTTCTCCCCTTTCCCTTCTGGCCAGGAGGTTCCTCGTACCGGGACTTGGTCGAATCGTCTCTCTCTCTCACTGCGCGTAACATTTTCAATTCGTTACGTGGAAATTCGTTCCACCGGGAACCGTGCCATCCATGTTCCGGAAGCGAGCGCATGATTGTTGGAACTTCAATGTTAGATGCAGTTTAGAATTCCCGGGACTTTTTTTGGGGGGTTTTCGTTTTGCAGTTTCATGTACTCGCCTGTTACAGTACAACGGGATATTATCACATTTCAAATGAGAAGTGCAAACAGTCATCAGTCAGCGCGAATGAATTCTAAGCTACCAGGTTCGGGATCGAGTTCTAAATTTACCGCCCAAAAGACACCAATCATTCTACTGTTTCATCAACGTCAGCACAACGCTGGACAACGGCTGAGCCGAACCGGTGGATGTTGTGTGAAAAACAATTAGTGTCGTCGTCCCGTTTGGTGACGCACTCCACCAAGGATGTAATTTAAATGTAAATTTATTTACTATTTTAGCCACACGTTACGCACGATCGTGCTGTTTGCTAAACATGCTCACAAACGATGTAATGATGTGGATGTGGACCCTTCTGCTTGGTTGGGGTTAAATGCGTGCGTGGAAAGTGTCATTTAATAATGTGACACAGTCCCACAACAGCACCACATATTGAACGCGCTATTTTAACGAAACGAAAAGGGATCGCTTTATCGGAACGTTCCAATCACCAATCACCAGCCGTACAATCCTTTGTCTAAACCATATGCCCTCTTTTCCAACCAAACCAATAGAGTTTAATTGAATAATCCACTCACACTTTTAGCTAAATTACTTTACGCTCCGTGGGTGGATCTGCTACCGATGATAAGGCTAATCGTGTCCAATCCAGCACCAAGTGGGGAGGGCAGGGAGAAAAACCACCCCAGCTTGCTTCTTCGATTCCTTCAGCGACTTCGAAACCGCTTCACACCACCGATAGGAAAATAGTCATATAATACCGAACTTCATGAACTTCTCGTGCCAGAAGTGAATCGATCCATTCCGAGGCACTCCTTGGAAGTTTTTCCGACCTATCATTTCAGCTTCGTCCAGCCAACCTACCCCCTAAATCCCCACCCGAAACACCCTGGAACTCGTACCGATTCCATTTAATGGACGATTGCTTCCGATAGAGCTCCCTCGCCAGTCACAACCACCCGCGTCCCAAATGTCCTTGCAATGCTCGATTGCATGAGTTTATCTTTCACAACATAATGTTTTCACACTTCTCGAACCAATGCTTGCACGGGGAGGGAGTTGGAAAGGATACTCTCGTTCCATGCCATTGTGTGAGAACGAGATGCACCAAGCGTTCGTTTTTTTCGCTTTCCTCCACAAGAAAAGCATGAAATCGTTTCGACACACCGCCTTTCACCGCTGGCCGACCTCCTCTCACCCCCTGACTACAACAAAAAAGGACGGTGGCGTGGTAAACGGCAATGATTTTCAATTTTCTCGCTCACAAACCCTCCCCATGGCAACCCGGTGGAGGGGGAGTGAGAGAGAGAAAGAAAAAAAAACCCCATCTCAACTCGGTCTCGGACGAACTGGGAAAAATTAGGGCTGTTTACCCTCGGACACTTTAGGGGCCTTGCCTCCACGCTCTTCATCCCTTCATCGCTCCCGGGGTAATCATCATTGTCAGCCACTGTTTCGCACTCGCACCCTCGGGGTGTGTTTTACTTTTATTAAATTTTTCCCGTACATCGCCTATTGTCCCGGGGAGTTCCGGACGAGAAATCGGTTCCGGAAGCGATGATGTTTGTTTTCATCCCTTAACCGATACCAGCCACTCATCCTCGGCTGTCGGTCGCCTGCAGAGGATGTTTTCGCTTTAAGTGGGTGGTGTGGTGGAAAATTAACAGCAATCTGCCACTCTCTGTTTATCGATAATTGAGAGCTAAATCTGAGTGCGGTATCGGGTAAAGACCCGTGGACCCGTTGAGGGCAATTTTTCCGAATGGACTGACCGATTTTGAGGGTTGTCTGAAAGCATATGCTTGCGTGGTTAGTTTGAGGCCAACCGACCGGTCGTGATTTTGTGCGATACTTTCGGTCCATTCGAGTTTCGCACAGTGAGCAGATCGCGGGTGGGGTACAATTAGCTTAGCAGGCTTTGGGATTTTTGCGTCATCCTGAAAGATGAGCATGACTTCAAGGAAAAATTAAGCGAATGAATAACTCCGGCTTGTACACCATTAGCGTAATAAAACGCTTCGGAATTTCCCCGCCTTGTATCATGGTTTAAATTCAACGCTCACCGTGTTTAGTGATTCATTACTCTTCTCATTAACACTTATAAACCGCCACTCCTTCATAGAAACACATTCCGCATCAGACTCTTTTTACGACCGTTTTATGCAACCGATCTCGGTTTGATGGCTTTTATTAGTCGGCAAGTAAGGCAATAAAAAGATGCAAACGTGCTGCGACAGCAACAGATGAGCATTAGTGTTTTACAGCTCATACGATAATTTCTATTGCTTTTCCTCTTGCCGGGGAGATTTTATAGGAAACCGAATGACTCGTTAATGAATAGCTCATCTCTCAGTAATGCCAGTGTCTATGGCAGTGCAGAAATATGATTATGATAATCAGCTGGGGATCAAACGGTAGACGGAGTAGGCGGTCGCCTAGGGACTCGCCGTGTTGGGAGCCCCAAACAATTTGTGCCGATTATGCGATTTTTTTGGAATTAAACAGCAGAGTTAATTTATAGCAAAAAAATTTAACCAAAAAGGTAAAAAAATTGATCAATAATATCATCCTGGGTTATATATTACATTTGTTTCAATGTAATAAATTAAATGCAAAGAAGAATATCGATTTTGTGACTTTAAAGTATAAACGAAATTGCACCAGAACCAGGACACTAATTTTCCCGTTAATCGAGAAAAATTTCTTTTAAAACTACCAGTTTCCGAATGTATAGTACCAGGAGAGCATCCACGGAAGAGGTAGCACCTAGTACAGCAATTTTCGTCGAAAACCGCCTAAAGGTATGCAATGTTTAAACACTAATTTTCCGTTAATCGAGAAAAATTTCTTCGAAAACTACCAGTTTCCGAATGTATAGTACCAGGAGAGCATGCACGGAAGAGGTAGCTCCTGGTACTGCGCCTAAAGGTATGCAATGTTTATACACTAACATTGCAGCCAACTTGCAATGCAATGCGCCGTAAGGTATGCAATGTTTATACACCAACTTTGCAACCAACTTGCAATGCAAGTTTGGTGCATGCAAGAAACTTGCAAGATGGCGCCCAACTTCATACTTGCATGCAAGCTTGCATGCAAACTTGCATGCAAGTTTTTGCATGCAATTTCTTGCATGCAAACTTGCATGCAAGATTGCATGCAAGTTTGCATGCAAGATTGCATGCAAGTTTGCATGCAAGTTCTTGCATACAAGTTTGCATGCAAGTTTGCATGCAAGTTCTTGCATACAAGTTTGCATGCAAGTTCTTGCATACAAGTTTGCATGCAAGTTTGCATGCAAGTTTGCATGCAAGTTTGCATGCAAGTTCTTGCATACAAGTTTGCATGCAAGTTTGCATGCAAGTTTGCATGCAAGTTTGCATGCAAGTTTGCATGCAAGTTTGCATGCAAGTTCTTGCATACAAGTTTGCATGCAAGTTTGCATGCAAGTTCTTGCATACAAGTTTGCATGCAAGTTTGCATGCAAGTTCTTGCATACAAGTTTGCATGCAAGTTTGCATGCAAGTTTGCATGCAAGTTTGTATGCAAGTTCTTGCATGCAAAAACTTGCATGCAAGTTTGCATGCAAGTTTGTCGCATGCAAGTTTGCATGCAAGTTTGTCGCATGCAAGTACGAAGTGGGGCGCCATCTTGCAAGTTTCTTGCATGCACCAAACTTGCATTGCAATTTGGTTGCAAAGTTGGTGTATAAACATTGCATACCTTACGGCGCATTGCATTGCAAGTTGCTTGCAAAGTTAGTGTATAAACATTGCATACCTTTAGGCGCAGTACCAGGAGCTACCTCTTCCGTGCATACTCTCCTGGTACTATACATTCGGAAACTGGTAGTTTTCGAAGAAATTTTTCTCGATTAACGGAAAAGTTAGTGTTTAAACATTGCATACCTTTCGGCGGTTTTCGAGCAAAATTGCTGTACAAGGTGCTACCTCTTCCGTGGATGCTCTCCTGGTATCGGAAATCGGAAAACAGCTGGTTTTGTATGGAATTTCGTACCAGCCGACGGAAAGTTTGAGCGAGATGAAGGATGCTTTCCGTTTTATTGTTATTGCTTATTAGCGATCGTTCTCACGTGTTTAATAGTATGCAATAGCAATTGTGATGGGCAAATTATCCCAAGCTGCAGATGTCACCTCTTGAAAAACATGTTTTCGTGGTATCGCAAATCTGAAAACAATTGTGTTGTTCATGGTCTTAAACATCAACATGAGCGAAACAGGTTTCTAACAAATTTCTCTGATTGTTACCGTAAAGTAAACCGATTGAAAACTGTACCTTGGGCGAAAAATCGTAGAAGGCGTTGGGCTACTCAGGATTCGTAAATGTACATAAATCGTAAAAAATGTGCTCCAAGTAGTGGCGTTATGGTTCTCCTTAGCGCATACAAACGTTTATATATAGACTAGCTTACAAGGGGATTGATCCTCCACTGATAATAATCCATAAAGTATGAAAGTGAAAGAAGTTGATTGAATTATTGCTCGTAAAAAGTAGCGTTTGAGATTTCTTTTTGATGCCTGCAATTCTTTAAAATTCTTTTGTTTGATCGTTTCATTTTGGATTCATTTTATTCCTTTGTGTAATATTCCACACAGGACACTCTTTTTTCTTTTGCCCAAAAAGCATCCAACCGAATCAGTCGAGATTGAGACATTAAATGGCATCAGAAATACCCCGTCTTTAATTAAATCCTATTCTGCGCCACGTCGAATTCGACTGTTGCATAATTTAGCCGTAACCTTGAATTAGCATTGAATTAAACTCTTATAGCTGCAAAATCCATTCATCATTGTAAATATGCTGAAAGGAAGGGAGGAAAAAAACACACACACACACAGCACCATCCCATGCGCTCCCAACGACCCATTGTTGTTTGCGCACGATGACGTGCGTCTGATGTTCCGATCAAGCGACGTAATGTGTGGCGACGACAGAGCCATAAATAATGCTTTCCAAGCGTTAGCCGCGTGTTTCTTTTTTTATTTTCCGTTGAGCTATTCCATTTCCGCACACCTTCAATCAATTTGCCCGCACGCAGGAGACAGTTTGCCGAAACGGAACCTCCGGGGTCTGGGGTGGAGCATCAATCCTATCCTATAAACTTCCTTTTTGGGGGGTTTTGGCGCTCATCAATCATCTAATGGTGGGTTCATGAATTTGCACAAACTGAATGCAAGTTCGTGAAAGGTGAGTGAACTTGAACCACTGCACAACGATGAGTGCAGTCATCGAGGATGACATTTCATTCGCGCGCGCGCGCTCTCGCACTCTCGCTCGAGGCGATTCCGGACGCAACTATCGATCCCGCGACATAACCATTCAAGGCATCCATTACAAAAGCGCAAAGAATGTTAAATTGTGTTCCAGGAAAACACATGATCGTGCCCGATCTGGCCTATAACCCGTCTCGAACCTCCGAACGAAACGATCCCCTCGAACTAATTAAGACATTAAAGTTTGGCTCCAAACATCAATCAAAAAACGTGCGGAAGAAAAGCATCCCAAAGGAGCGACGACGACGCAACCGAACCGATACGGAGGCGAAGCGTACACAACACAAATGAATACCAAACCGACCGTACCGGCAAACCATTTTTTTCATGCCGTGGCCCAGATCGTGGAAAGACAGGGTAGATTGACGCCGGTTTCATCGCGCACACGCACACATATGCCGCCCAGATTGGGGAGAATTCCACCGAAACGACGATTTCGGGTAAACGGTTCCTAAAAACTGCTTCCACAGTTCCTCGAACCATCGTCGCCGGGGCCGGGAACGCCAAAAAGGCCCATTGATCAAGAACCAAATCTCATCATCGACCGTATTCATTGCATTGTTTTGCACCCATCCCCGTCTGCCAGTCATTCCACCTGCAGCAGCGAAATGCACCGGGTGGCGCAAAAACCCCGACTCCATCATCTTATCGACGATGCAAACTTCATCCACACCCCCAGGGGCAGTACGTCGGGGCCGGGGTGACTCCAATCGAACTGTCCGATCGAAGGTTCGTCAGAGTCGGATATTTATTTACGCTCTCCACGGTGGGGCCCACGATCTGCAGATGATCGGTCGGCTCAGTTTCGATCGATGGCTTAATTGATTTATTTTACAAACAGTTACACTCCAGCGCCTCCGTCACTCCGGCTGCATCTTCCCGCTGACATGGCACGGTGCATGAATGACGCATCGAAGGCCGGCATATGTGCCTGCTGGGTCGAAGAAAGACGGCGCAAACACACGAAAGCAAATCCATTTGACGGATGCATACCTCCCAAGACGATGTTTCGCTTGCGGTGGACACATGGTGCAAAAGAACGTGAAACATTGCTTCGTAAAATCTGTAAATTGGTGTTTTAATAGGTTTGCGACTTAAAAAAAACTAATTTAATTAAAAACCTTTCAAACTTTGCTAGCATAATTTATCATCACCCAAGGTTTTTTTTGCAAAATGTTCTATACTACATCGGAATTATATAATAAATAAATAAAATGGAAAATGATTCATCGATTAAGCAGAAAAACAACAATACTATACTATACTATACTTATACACTGAACAAAAATTTTGAAACAAATTCTAACATCCATGACAACAAGGTACTACTTAATTGTTTTCAACAAATCAAATTCGTGTGAGCGAAGAATAAAATAACAAAACAAAAGTCTTCTCAATGAGACCAAAACTCAACACATGACTGAATCAATCCTCCCAAGAAAGCCAACAAGGAAGGGAAAGAGAAGCAAACCGAAACGCCCCTAGGGCTGGGAGGTTGATTTTTTGTTTTGTGGATCAAACGGTAATATCTTCATTTTCCAGCGTCTTCGGGTGGCCCCCGAAGGTGACCACATGCGAGGATTCCCGGTCGAAAACGGTCCGAAACGCACGATCGCGTACGATCTACCGCAAAACCTCATATGCCTGCGAGCGGCAGTAGCGATGCGATCCACATATGTTATCATAGAAGCATAACATTCGGCTCGAGATTAAAGCGGGCTGCGAGCTGCGAGTGTGTGATTTTTATGCGATCGTTGGAATGGCATACCCGAAAACTCTTTCTCTATCTCTCCAAGGTGTTTACAGTCGGTGGCAATTTTTCTCTACACCTTCAGGCTAATGATCCAAACTTTAAACTTCATGTTCATTACATTGTTTTATTATTAAGTAATATTTTCTAAATTTTAGTGAAATTATACATTGTTTGATGAAAATATTAATGCATTCAATTAAACAGGAATAACAGTCTGCAACGTACCGTAACAGTACGGGATAAGGTCCGAAACAAATCCAACTTTAGGCTACTTCCCGTTCGAAGCCCCGCATGCTCCCGATTGTAGCTCCAAATCATCGCCCCAACATTCAACAGAGGAGTGGTACTACCCTTCGTTCCCTTCGCCTCCCTTTCCGCCCAGCGATCCAATGCAAGCCTTCCGGACACGGGTCTTCCAGAGGGACCTCACACATAATCCAACACGGGGGGCCCAATTAAGCATGTTCACGGCATTCATTCCGCTCGTAATGCTATAATGTTCAGCTCTTATGTGAACCGTACACCATTTATGTGATTTATGTATGACGGCGAGTTCAACATTCGCGCGCGCTTTCCACTGGTCCGGGTTTTGGTGGTGTCGCCGCCTCCCGTCCACCTGTTTTCCACCTTCCCCTCACCCTCTTTTCCCGTACGTTTATTTGGGCTGGCTTTATTTAATTTCTGCTCCGTTTTTTGCCTATATTCGACCCCATCTTTCGGCTCATTATGCAGTGGCCTGCACACAATCGGGCACGCGGGATCGTCGGATCGGATGCGAGGATTTTTGCGTGTTTGCTTTATTTGCATACGCATCATCGTCGTCGCCCTTGTCATCGGTTGCGCATGACTGATATTCCGTCGTTCGGTGATTCCGGGACGGGTGTGGATCGGTGTGCTGTATGCGGTGCGCAAGGAAACCCTTCTCATGATGGATTTTATTTCCAAACCCGGGCTTGATTCCAAGAAACTACAGCTAAATTATCCGTCAGTAGTGCATCAAAGTGACAACGAAATTGATCCAGCCGTTCTATCCATCAACCATTACAAGAAGAACTAATACGCATGCGAGAAGATGTCATCTTAAACAAACAGATATTCACATGTCCCTGAAATCATATTTCATTTATAAAGTTGCCATTAACTTCTTTAGTCCCAAACGCTGTAGATCAACAAATAATACCCATTAAAATCAAATTGAAAGAAAATCCTGTCTTCTAGTGCGGTTTCTTACTAAAACCCTCTACTATATAGAAGATTATAGCTGCCCTTCGTGCTAAAAGTTGTGATCCTCTTGAATCAACACAGACGATCAACAAATCTCTAGATCTCTTCCAATCCCTCCCCAGCGCACCCTATCCAGTCCAGCGCTTGCTTGGCTGCTGATTATTTATCACAACTTCACGTCTTTCGTATTCCGCTTCGCAGCAGACATTCGTGAGTGTGTATGCTTTTTTTCCTTTCCTGTCTTTTTGGTTTTGCCATTCCTATCTTACCATCGTTTCTCGATTCCTCGATCTCGCGAGCCACCGACGGGCACCGCCGATCGCACACGACGGAAAACCGAAACCTAATGAAGACATCTTAAAATTCAAATGAATATAGTAATCATTTTAATGCCCCCATGAATAGTTTTCAATAAAGAAAAACATATATTTATTAAGTCGGAGGCGCGCAACCGCGGGCCATGCCCCGGTAGCGAAGCTCCCGGGGAATGAGGGAATGGTAAAACGAATGGAACACAGAATCCCATCGACCACCGTGCGCAACGATGGAGGTCTTCTGGGATGACCGCCTTCTGTTCGCCTCCCCGGTTTGCTTACACGCTGTCGATAAAAGGGGGGGGATTGAATGGGAATTTTCTGGCGAAACGCAACGCAAGAAACTCCCAAAAGAGGATGGGTCACTACGTCCGAAGTTGTTACGACCATCCCGATGCTGCTCTATATAAGCCTTGCAAGAGCTGGGAATTCGCCGCTGCTTCTCGAAGCAATTCCAGCAGAGCTATGGAAAGAAAACTAAGCACACCCATCAGGTAATGATATTGTACTCTCAATGTTCCCGGACAGATTAAAAACCTACAATCAACGCAGCTCAAGAACTGTCGCTTTGGTACAAGTGATGCCACATCCTCCGCCTTCCTGCTGACAAACACAGGCGTACGTCAAGGTCGTGTCCGACGGTCTGACATCTTCATTCCACCTTCTTAAAGCATTCTTTTTTTTTGATTCTCTCTTCTTGGGCTTTGAATCGCTTAAGATACCTCAGCAAAGTCTGTTCGGTCGATGATTCATACCATACAGCGAGGTTAGAACGTAAAGAGATGGACCAGCGTTTAAACATTTGAAGACTACCTAGCTCCAAAATCGTGGGTCATGTTTGATGGATTTACTGAAGAATATTTTGACAGGTCACACCACACAGGTGAGATGATCGGGACGTCTTTTTTGCATCTCAAGAGCATGTTAAAGTTAATCAGGTTAAGGAGGAAATCACCTTAACCTCGCACCTTTGTTGTATTTATTGAAAGTTATTTCTGTTGCTCAACAAACGCCACCGTTCAAACCAGTACTTCTAATAAACAGGAGATCTTCTAAGGAGGGCCTCAAGCATGTGGGCTGATGAACCTTGAAGATCGGTTACCAAGGTGACGCTAATCAATTTGATGGATCGTATGCCCCCCTGATTAGCTTACGCTTATGTGCGTGTAAGTTTAATCATCTGGATGTTCGGTGGCTTAATTTTTGGCCAGCTCTACCCGCGTCGTCCGCGTCGCATGCTAGCGATATTTAGTTGTGTTTCTGTTTCTTCCAGAACCAGTGTCTCGACAGACTGGGCGAAAAGCCCACCAACGAAGCCACTCGAGACGGTGGCGGATTCCAAAGGCGGCTATGATCAATGCTAGGCGAAGAAAGCAAAGAAACGACACAGAGATTGGAGAGAACGAGAGATTGCGCATAACTTGACTTCTATGGAGAAAACAGGGCAGTTCCGCGATCTCGCTGCCTTGGTGGAGCTTTTATCGTCAATGTTCTCCTGCGCGCACCAATACTTCTTTAATGTTATATAAAAAAAACTCCCCAAAGAGCAAAGAGAAAGAAAAATTAGCGGTAAATTTGATTCCCGTAAATGTCCACCAGCACGCAGCGACACGGCCCCAGAATAAAGGCCTCCCGGCCCGTACCTTATATGCACCGTTGGCCGTTCGAGCAGCGATGCAGCGGGAAAGAGCTCACATCAACATAAACGGTCCCACCGAGTACACAAGGAACGGACCGATGAACGGAAACGTGGAAAAATTTACAACTCAATTAATTTACACCTTCGCAATGGCCAATCGTTCGCAGGGTTTGAAGGCAGGAGGCACGGCAATCTTTAGCTGCTGCACATGCACACCGCATGCATATCGGGTTGAAGTGAACCTCCTTCGATGCAATGCCAATGCACCAGTGCACTGTGGCCACCCACGTCGCTTTGAAGCGATGGAGAACGAGAGGTGAGGCTCCCAGTTCCCAGCCAGCCCACCTCGGTAAGGGCGTGCGGGTGAACGAAACGCAAGCAAAGTGAATTGCTGAGGCAAGTCCCGGTCGGAGAGTTGGTGCTTATTTCTTCACCAACCCCATCACACACGTACCAAAGCCCAACCGGTGCGATGCAAAGACGATGGTTTTGGCGAATTGATGTCCACATGCATGAGATTTGTGGCCGATTTTATAAACCGTAATAAGCCATTTGTAGGGACTCGATCGTGACACATTTGGCGAAGGATTGAACTCCGGCAAATGAGGTGATAAATCTTACTCACGCGGAGGTATTATGTGTTGTTGTCGTTTCATTACTGCACCACACTCCATTGGGCAACAGGTTTTTTTTTATTTTCGGAGAGGAGTGGGTTTGTTGCGAGTACACAAGGAAGTCATTGTACCGTGCGTCATTAGCTTGTATGCAAACAGGGAGCCGGGAGTTGGATGGTTTGTGTTTAATCGTCTAAATGTCATACGACAACTTCGAAAAGATCAATGTCATGTGTGTGTTTGAAGACATGCTGGTCCAGCGTTTTTATCTCCCTTCCGTAATTCTACCGAATTGCAAAGCTAAGCTGGAGCTCACAAATATCTCAGGACGTTCTACCGAGTTTTATGACATATTGCTGGAAGTTTGGAACTGTTTATCAAAGCTCATTATTTTTAGCTTTGTTTTGGTTTTATTGGGACTGCAAAACTGTCCGTCCAGACCATTCCAGTGGCGTATTGCAATACGTTGTGAGAGGGCTTTACCATTCCTCGGATCTTCATTCTCGCTTCACTCGGCCAGAACGCGAGGTTCGTCTTAATTATCATCTCACATTTCAATTAGCAAACTCAAAGCAAATCTAATAAAAACTCCACCAGCACCGTTGCCAACGTCGGCTGGTCATAACACCGAGGCACGTTATTATGTTGTAAATGAAACGATCTCCCCCACCGCAGTTCGTCTCCGCTCGCTCATAGCCTATCGGGCTGCAATGCTGCATGCAGTTTCCCACCGCAGACGCAACATCAAACACCATTCTCACTCGCTGCACTACCCACTCGAGATGCCGCCCTTCCTCCTCACCGCGCCATTCGGCGAGGCATTGACGAGCTTCTCAACATCGCGCGCGGAGATTCGTCTGATGTGTTTACGATTCAATTCCGCTCGCTCGCTCGCTCGGACGGGAACGCGAGCTTGCGCTTGGCGAGGTCTTGGGTGCTCGATTTGGGTGGTCCCCAAAATGGTCTCCATATGGTGGCTGTTGTTTCGCCCCGGCGCGCTCTGATCGCGCCCTCCGCAGCCGGTGTTGGTGTTGATGTTTTATAACCCCAACAAAGACGGTAGCGGCGATGAAGCGCAGCGACCGATGTGAGTTACGCGTACGAACGCGTTGGCAGTGGTTGCCAGGCTCCGAACATGGGCAAACCTTTTTAACCAGTGCCCCAAAGCCCTAGATAGGGAGAATCCCGATCCGATCGTCCTCTAGCACCGGTGGAAAACTGTTGTTTCGAAGCAGATAAGCAGTCACCTCACTTTACGGCTAAAAGGCGTCATTGTGTGATTGATTTCTACCCAACGCATGAAACAAAATTCATAATTTGTCATCATTTTCTGACAGCAGGTAACGAAACGAAACGCATCGTTCCTTGCTTCTAACCCACACAAGGCAGGGGGACGAAAGATCTCAATCTATTTGTCTCTATTAGTGTCATGCCTGGCAAAGAGAAAGCGTTCGTCCGGGTGGAATGTCACCTCACGACTTCGATCGCCAATGCGTCGCGCGTTTGACGCGTGCACTGCAACGAACCGGCCGCGTTGCATCGTGTGCACGTGACCGCGATTGAAGGGTGCGATACTTGCGCCAAATGGCCGATTCGCCAGCACCAGTGGCGATGTGTTTGTGCGTGAGGCCCTCTCACCCCCGGGGGAATTGGACGAAATGGAGGCGAACCATTCGGTGGGCCATTTGTCCGTTGCTGATTGATGTTGGTCCTTTGCTGATGAACCGTTCGCTTGAAGTTGATGCAATGTGCAGTGATTACGAAATTGTCCTATATTCGTTCGACACGCTTTATGGCGTGCACGAGAGCGTTTGTTATGGTGGTTCCTTCTTGTGCCATCGATTAAATACTTCTTCAGCAAAACCAAACCCATTAAAGACACATAAAATATTCATATTCATAGTACAAGTACAAAACATTCAACATTTGAAGTTTTATGTTTTCTAGATGACTACACGACATAGATTGCTGTCCGTAACGCAACGTACAAATTGATCTTTGTTGATGCGTGTAGTCGTGAAATAGGTTGATTGGATGGGTAACGTTTAGCCTCATCAAATACCGATTTTGTTTTATCGCATCGCAAAACCCCAAACGCCCTAACCACCTGAGCCTGAGCGCACCGGAGATAAATTATAAAATAAAAAAGGATCGCATCCGTCAGGCCACCCTGCAACGGATTGAAGAATCCATAATCTACCCCATCCACCGCGATCAATCGATCATTCCCCTTTTGCTCGGATCGGCTGCGAGGCAGATCAATCTTGCCAAGCGCATAAATGAATAATGTAGGAGTTTGGCGACGATGTTTGCCCGGCAATAAAACGCACAATAAAATCAAACGCATCACGGGCAACACGCACACCGAACGCAGCCCGGGCAGTCAATCAGTGCGATCGGGTGGATCGGGATTTTGCCCCGTCGCTATCCCAAAACCCACAGGATCCACTAAAACCGCCGTAAAATTGTGACATTTCGATCGTAAAAAGTATCAACGCAAACGAGCGAGTGTAAGAAATTTGATCCCGAACCCTTCCCCCGGGGGTGCCAAACGGTACCGGCTTTCCTTTTTGGTGCCGTTACGGGCTGCAGGCTTTCACCTGTATGTGTCCTTGGTAGAACACACCCGGTCGGTCGTTTAGTGGCCATTAAAAACACATTTAATGGTTCTTTGCAAAAAAAAAAAAACGGGTAAGATTTCACCATTTGATAACACCTGCGATTATCCGATGCCCGCCAAAATGTCGCTGGGGTTGCGGGTCAACGAACGGGACCAAATAAAAGATGGGTGAGTTCGAAGATGAGTACCGCTTTCGTGCAGTTTGTGGCATGTTTGCAACCCTCGGAGAATCGCTGTCATCACCGTCGTTCAAGCAACCACAACGAACTGTACATGATTCATTAGCCTTAATGAAGACATCATCTTCAAGTGATGCGCGACAGACGATTTCACCATGTTTTGTTGTTTTTTCCCCCTTATCAGTATGCAAGTCTAATTAATTCGCTTGATTAATCAACGCTCGCTTTCCGCAAGGCTTTACATTCTCACGCTTGCGCCTCACGGCTGTCAACGTTTTTCATTTCCTTTCCAATTAATGTTTTATCATTGTGCTGAAAGCAAGCTCACACTTGCGCGCTGATGAGTGGCAGCTGGAAAAACAAAATATATTCCACGATGTATATGCAATGGAAAAATAAGGCACCTTAATTTGGAGGTTCTTGTAAATGTGATCTACTGAACGCAGCTTCTTGATGTGTGAATTAAAAGAAAAAATAGAAGTAAAGTCCTTGCTCTCAAGCGTTCTTTTCGGTTCCAAGGAATTTTGAGTAGGATCACTTTCTGAGAAGAGGGGTTGATTCTATCTATCATATGGTCTGGCTCACCAACAGGATCAATTAGAGGCGGGAAAATCAACGTCAACTCTTCAACAGGAAGGCGATCGCAGAACAAGGCAACAAGAGCATGTATTGACACAAAACCACAGAAGGACCCGAGTGGGAAACTTCAACAATTCTGTTTCACAATGAAAACCCACACCAGCTCGAAGAGACAGCGAACCGTCCCACGGTTGATCGTGGCATTGGGAAGTGGGAAAAAGGATTGTGCAACGGTGGAAACAATACCAAACAACAAACAAAAAGTAAAGCAAACGCACACTGCCACACGAAAGCCTGCCCGTGACTCTTCGCCGCGCAGTACCGCTATCGGCCAACATCTTCGTTCGGCCGTTTTGTCGTCCGTTGTCGACGGTCACTAATTAACTCATTAACATTTCTATTTTCCACACCGCACCTGTCGCGAGATCCGCACACCGGGGGTGACACGGTCCCGGGCCGGGACGACCGGGGATGCAACATTCTCAGCTGGAAGGAAAACATGCCCATCCGATGCTACCGTTTGATACCGGTGGCTAGGTTACCGGTTGTTTTTTTCGGTACGCTATCCGGCACGCCAACCTCCTGGCGCTCGGTTCGCGCAACTTTCATTCCATGAATTTTGGAACAAAAACCACCACCTCTGTGACCTCCGGCGCGATGGATCGCTGATGTTTCTGGTGACACTCAACGAGCGTGGCCGGAGTCGAAGCGCTCGGATGACGCACCGCAAGCCGTCCGTGAGAATGGAAACCTGTCGCCAGTGCGAGGAAGAAGCGGAGCGAAATAGCGATCACCACCACACGGCGGCACAACGCACAACGGGAGTGGTCAACTGCGTGCGACAAACGAGACAACAATTGGTGTAGCAGCACCGCTAGGACGTTACAGTTGCAACGAAAAACATCAACAGCTAGCAGGCGACGAACCCGCAAACCGGTCACCGTACACCGCGCAACCATCTTGTGCAGCGTTGTTGCAGCGCAATGGTGGATCGCATTCTCCACTTTGTGCTGGAGTGATGCACCCCAGTCATGCAAAGGCGGAGTCTCTTGGTCGAGTTTCTTTTGTTCTCATAGTCAAATTTTGAGTCAAGTTTCTTTCGAGTAGACAACCGACAGGAAGACGAACTTCAACCTTCACGCACACACTCTCACCGCATGGTATATAAAGCGGCGCGTAACCACGCCTGCTTCAGTCGCCCGGCGGCTTTTGCAGCGTGTGGACCTACGCCGGGTCGTAGCAAAAATATGATTCTATGCAAAAAAAAGGGGGGTGGGGGACCTAGCACCACTCTCTGGCTCTCTCGTGAGAGCCGTTATCAGAGAATGATACTCTTTTTCCCCATATATTTGCGTGGCGATAGTGCTGTAATGAAAGAGAATATTGGATTAAGTCGGTCGAGCAGCAGCAATAGGTACATCCTTCAGGGTCGCGCGAGTAGCTTGGCTCACGTGCGTTGCTAACGGTTTATAAACAAAGCCTAACGGGAAGGATTTTTGTCATTGAAAATTTTTAAAAACATTCAAATGGCTTGGCGATTGGCTGTTTTTAAATAAAACATAAAATTTAAGGCATTTTGAAATAATTTTTGCATTGAAAAATAATGAAAAAAAATTTTTGGTATAAGTTTTAGAACTTTTCAAACACCATAGAAAGTTGTATTATTTTATTCTTTACATTTTTGTAGAACATCATTTTTATCTATCTCTGCTACTTTTCTAGTTATTCTTAAAAATATGTAAAAATTGTGGGAAAATCACCACTAATATGTGTAGAAAAACTACATTTCTTATTCTTAACCACTTTGTAGAACAATGTATGTATCTAACACTTAAACTTTTCCTGCTATTGTTAAATACTCCCGTGTGTTACCGATCGCCACAAAGCAATGTCTTCGAATGTATCAAATTATACCTAGTTTTGATCATTGAATTTGTGCGCTTGTCCTTCAAATATCTTAGGAAAAAGTGTTCCAATTGTTTAGTTAAAGTGTTGCCAATACTTTACAACCGATGGTTTATAAATAAATAATAATTTAAGTACGATTAAATGCAGAAATCCACACACGCCAGTCAGTTGGACGCTTTAAATGAGAGGTTGAATATGTGGGCTTCGAGCCGCATATGCTGAGCTGCAAGGCGCGTAAGCTGCAAGGACAAAATTTTACTCTAGGTCGGCAGACGCGAGCACAGTACACAGGTACCTGTCGACACACGCGTTATCGGTCCGTCGCTTTGAATGTGTTCGCCTATGCGTACATAGGCGCGTAAGCTGCAAGGACAAAATTTTACTCTAGGTCGGCAGACGCGAGCACAGTACACAGGTACCTGTCGACACACGCGTTATCGGTCCGTCGCTTTGAATGTGTTCGCCTATGCGTACATAGGCGCGTAAGCTGCAAGGACAAAATTTTACTCTAAGTCGGCAGACGCGAGCACAGTACACAGGTACCTGTCGACACACGCGTTGTCGGTCGGTTGCTTTGAATGTGTTGGTGCGTTGCGATATCCGTATACGCGCGATGGAGGGCGTGGATCGCGTACCGTGATTTTGCGTGTGTATCACGTGTGTGTTCGATTTTTTATCTCGCGTCGCATGTAGGCCAGAACGAGAGATCCGAATAAAAAATGGGTAGGCGGAGTCCATTTGCTGTTTGGGACACAGCAACAAAAAAAACAGGGGTGAAACATAACATTAAAATTTATGAAGTGTGAATCAACCGGTGTGCCAATCCGCGACCTGTCCCGGACACGATAACTACCATTTCCTAGTGTGGAAGATGTGTTTCACGCACAAGATGCTGCTCTGCTGTGCTCAAAACTTTCTTTGTTTGGTGTACTACAAGCCCTCTCCCCTTTTAAAGGTGTCCAATTAAAATAAATATCACACAATTTTTTATCTTCATCCAACCCAAAAATTCCAGCGCAATTTGCATCGAATCACAATTTCTAATAAATTCGTTCCGCAAAGTTTACTTTCCAAACACGTGTTACTTCCCGAATGTTCTTCCAAGTGTGTGATTAATCGATTAATGGTTTGCTCGTAGCTCGTACCGCTAAACTTTGCTCGCTCGTGATCGGTGCTTCTGCGCCTACGCGACCAACCCACGAACACCGCGCGGCGATCCATTCCCGCGGGGGTGGTTGGGGTCCGGTGACTTCATTTGGAGGATTTATTATCCGGCCGCCCGGTGTGCGGTGCTGGAGCGAGGTACAACCCCACATCCAAAGCCATACCGCTGGACGAGCGCGATCGATTATGTGGGTTAGCGTTAATGTGGTGCGATCAATTCGATTCTGCCGCCGACGGGTTTTTCGGCAGTGCGGAATGCGCTCGTGTGGCCATTATCGGGCAGAGGAATCATAAAGTGCCTAATTCTGCGCACAGAGCAACCCCGAGCTGATCGAAGCCGACGTTAATGTGTGAGCAAATTATCACATCAATCTGGCCGGGAACGTTGAAGTGCTTCATTCCGCATGGTGTTGATGCCGATCGGGGGGAAACGTTGCATTTAAAATCTGAAAGCTCTTACAAATAGTTTTCAGAGACAGTGAAGGATCAATCCCCTTGGAGGCCCAGGGCGGAATTATAGTTGGGACCTCTAACTTTAAAAACGATGCAGAAGGGAAGGGGGACATTGAGGGAACTTGAAATAAGACAAGGCAAAAAGCGCAGTAAGAAGGGGCCTACTTCTTCGATCTTAACTTAACTTAACAAAACACTCAAGCACCAGTAGTTGGTGGTGAACTTAATCGCTATTGTCTATCCTGTATCCTGGGTATTTATCATACGCAATCCACTAACATGGATGTTCAGTCGTACGTATGAACGCATGTCTGTTCGCGATGAGCTGCGCCTTTGCCTTCTTTCACGTATACCAGGTATTGACCAGTGCCGGAACAACGCACCGACTGCAGGTGAGGTGGGTCATGTGTGTTTGTCACGATATCACCGGTAGCACGGAATATACACGGGAGATTGTGCTGCAACATCGTGCTAGAGGATCCTTAAGGAGAGCATTTTTTTCAAGAGGTGGAATAAATTTGCGCTGCAGGTGAAATAACCTGCAGCGTAGAATAAATTTGCCCATCACTATTGCATTGCATACTATCAAACCCGTGAGAGCATTCACTAGCTTAAGGAAGATGGATGAAACGGAGAGCATCCTTCATTTCGCTTAAACTTTCCGTCGGCTGGTACGAAATTCCATACAAAACCAGCTGTTTTCAAATTTCCGATACCAGGAGAGCATCCACGGAAGAGGTAGCACCTTGTACAGCAATTTTGCTCGAAACCGCCGAAAGGCATGCAATGTTTAAAC
Source organism: Anopheles moucheti (assembly GCF_943734755.1). Taxonomy (NCBI): domain Eukaryota; kingdom Metazoa; phylum Arthropoda; class Insecta; order Diptera; family Culicidae; genus Anopheles; species Anopheles moucheti. The sequence goes on along the minus strand of NC_069141.1, from coordinate 8,974,551 downwards.
ACTAATTTCCCGTTGGTCGTGAAAAATTTCTTCGAAAACTACCAGTTTTTCATTGTATTGTACCAGGAGAGCATCCACGGAAGAGGTAGCTCCTGGTACTGCGCCGTAAGGTATGCAATGTTTATACACTAACTTTGCAACCAATTTTCCGCCGTAAGGTATGCAATGTTTATACACTAACTTTGCAACCATTTTTCCGCCGTAAGGTATGCAATGTTTATACACTAACTTTTCATACAAAACCAGCTGTTTTCAGATTTCCGATACCAGGAGAGCATGTCTCTCAAGAGGTAACCCTCAGACACTCAGGTACTCAGTCACCCAGTCACTCATGAGTGCCAGTCACTCATGAGTGCCGGTCACTCATGAGTTCCGGTCACTCATGAGTGCCGGTCACTCATGAGTGCCGGTCACTCATGAGTGACCGGAACTCATGAGTGACCGGCACTTATGAGTGACTGAGTGACTGAGTGACTGAGTGCCTGAGTGTCTGAGGGTTACCTCTTGAGAGACATGCTCTCCTGGTATCGGAAATCTCAAAACAGCTGGTTTGTATGCAAAATTAATGTATAAACATTGCATACCTCACGGCGCATTGCATTGCAAGTTGGTTGCAAAGTTAGTGTTTAAACATTGCATACCTTTAGGCGCAGTACCAGGAGCTACCTCTTCCGTGGATGCTCTCCTGGTACAATACATTGAAAAACTGGTAATTTTCGAAGAAATTTTTCACGACCAACGGAAAATTAGTATTTAAACATTGCATACCTTTCGGCGGTTTCGAGCAAAATTGCTGTACAAGGTGCTACCTCTTCCGTGGATGCTTTCCTGGTATCGGAAATCGGAAAACAGCTGGTTTTGTATGGAATTTCGTACCAGCCGACGGAAAGTTTGAGCGAAATGAAGGATTCTTTCCGTTTTATTGATCTTACTTATTAGCGATCGTTCTCACGTGTTTAATAGTATGCAATAGCAATTGTGATGGTCAAATTTTTCCCAAGCTGCAGATGTCACCTCCGGAAAAACATGCTCTCCTGGTATCGGAATTCTGAAAACAATTGTGTGCGCGGCAACGGTATAGTGGCTTTCACAGTTGCCCAGTTTATTTGGTCATTGGACAAATTTGTCAACTCTCGTGGCCCTGCACATATTAATGTGAATTTCGATCGTTCGCTTGATATTCGCGTATTAAGTTTGATGCTCCAAGTTTAGATCGGTTGTCCGTGCGTCAAGAAATCCAAGAATTTCTGGGCCGATCTCTTCGGTCGTTGTGAAGACACTTGCGATCATTTCGTCACATTTACACTTGCACATTTACATCAGTATGAAACACACTATGTGCTCCTCAGGCACAATTTGATAGTCAGTAGCCAATTATAGGGATACAACACCACAAAGCACTCACTATTTTTTCTCAAACAAACTGAGTTTTCAATGCAAAAAACGAGACCACTTTCAGCACGCACGACAATGTTTTAGCAAGACTACTATGATAGGTTCTTCACTGAATGCATCGCTTTTATATCAATGCATACTAGATTTCTTCAAGTATCTTTTTTCATATTCTTTTTTTTATTTAGATGAACGATTTCGCGGTGATGATCTTCAACCGTATGGATTTAGAATTGGAAATTTTGAACCGTTTGATCCGCCGCTGTTCAGAGATAACTATATTTTCTTAAGTAAAACATTTACGCTTTACGCTAGAAGGTAATTTCGCAACAGCAACTTGATTTATGCTACGTCAGAACCTGCCTTTAGCAATCTCACCTGATCTCACGCAACACCGACCGCAACGTATTGCGTGAGGTTAGCGCAAAATTGCACTCGAACCGACGATCAGAAAGGGCATCGGCGTTGAAGCTATTTTCCTTCCAAGCCAGCACATTCATCAGTCCCGGGGCCCATCAATAGAGCCGGTGTACATTTTTTTCGTCAGGAAGGGTTTTCCATTCTTACGGACAGGTTCGATTGATGCTTGTTAGCGCAGGCGCTCTGGCACAAATGCTGGCCAGGGTCGAAGGGAGAAGTCGCGCCGCGTGCTAGTTAAACAAATTGACATTATAATAAAAATGCAAACTAGACGCGGATTCCAATCGCTGTCTAGCGAAACTGCTAGACAATCCACCGGGGTGGGGGGGCAGGGTTGTTTTCTCGCAGTCGCCTTCTTGCTTTCGCATCGCTTGGAAAGTGTCTAGATGTCGGTTGGGAACTGTGGAAGAAAATTAAACCACCAGTCAGCCTGGTGGCCTGGCTCCAACATCCAACACGGAAGGGGAGTGCAACCCCGCAACGAGGAACGGTGAAATGGACAGTTTAATGTCTCACGTGACGTAAAGAAGACGGGTCAAGCGGCGAAGAAGCCACGAAACGAAAACGAAACCACTCAACCCGACGCGCCGTGTCCGTTCGGTGCATTTTCGCGCGCTTTACTCGAACGCATCCGGGACCGGGTCTTATGCACCGGGGGAGGTCCATGAAACGGATGAGAATAGTGCTCGTGGTGTCCGTGGTCTGGGCCGCATCGCGGATACATTCAATTGTCAGAAGCTATTACTGGGCAGTTGGATTGATTAATTTGCGAGCAGAGGGGGAAAACCGAACGCGAGCTTTGTTTGTCCGAGCCAAGAAGTTGGTGAAAACAGTGCGAGGTTGGTTACGAGTCTTGCCAGCGTTGCCGTAAGCCGGAACGCAGACAAGCTTCCGCACGGTGCATTTAACGTTTGCAAAAGCATCGCAAAATTGCGGGTATTGGAAGATATTTTACGGGAAAACAATTATATCATGACGTGGTGAATGGTGTACAGACGGGTGATGTAATGAAGGAAAACAAATGCAGTTTCTTGAGGTTTAAAGTCAGCTTGAAGTTCTACCAACATAACACGATCTTGCGGTTTTTTTAATGGAAAAAAGATCCGATATCCAAATAAACTCTTGATTAAAAGGCTGCAAACACCTCTCATTATCGATCAATAAATTACCAATTACTGACTTGTAGTCAACCATCGAGATCTCCTGCTAATCACAACACCGGTGCCCAATTACCGTTCCTTCCAGCATTTACTAACAACACACTGGCACACACACGGCATCCAATTTGCGTCGAATTCATTAGCTCCATCGAACAAATGTGATAATTCTTCACCCCGGCGCTTTCCATCCAAACCTAATCCATCGTCGGTTGATACGTGCGGCGAAACCCTTCAATTCAGCTTCGCCGGCCGCACGGATCCAGCTCACCTTCAAGCCTTCGCCAGCTAATTAGTGTCGTTTTCATCCTCAATAACTTAACCCCTATTTATGGTTAAGGCCCGGTACGATACAAAACGGACACCCGGGACACCGACTCGTCACACAAATCAGCATCATCACGAAACGCTAACCGTCTCTTCCCAGTGCACAGGTGACCGAAGCAATGGGCAAGTGTCCTCGGCGAAGGCGAGACATTCATCTAAACGAGTTCCTTCCCCCTATTTCGGTGGCTCCCGTTGCTGTCACCTTGTGTGCAGGTGTCGCTGGTGTTGACATTCACCGAAACGCCGTGAAACTGTTCGATCGTTGAAGGGCTCGCGCAAAGAACGGAAGGCAAACACACCCCAGTTCGATCAACACAGTAATGGCGGGGGGGAGATCGCAATATAAAACCGCAACAGTTTTCCGCCGGTGCGCACACTTTGGTACAGTGCCGACGGTGGTCTGTAAGTTGTTTCCGATAATAAATCCACCCGATAAAATGTCCAATAAAACATTCGAACACGATAACCGCGACACACCGTTAAAAACCCTCGAACCGATCGCTGACTTCCGATCGTGCGTTTTTACCGTTTACCACATTCATCTTGCGAACTTCGTCTTGGTTTTCTTGCTTCTGGTTCGTCTCTGACCCAGAAAGTTTAATTTCCTACACCCTGAAGACACCGAGGGACATACGCACCGTATCGTTTGGGTTGAATGCTTTATCTCGACATTGGACCGATCGCCCGAAAACGGTCCCGATGCGCTACTGTGCTTAATTAATTAATAATTAATTATAATCCAGTCGTCGTTCATCTATGCCCCAAAGTGGAAGCCCGTACGAGCCCTTGGCGGGTCCGGTGATGGTGGCGCTTTTCTTCATTGTTCTGCTTTCCAACGGCGGACGGGGTTGAAACCATTCCGCTTCAACCTGTGCGAGCACTAAATTGAGCCCTTAAACGGTACCCGGCGGTAGGTAAATTGATATGTTCCGATTATTTGGTAAGGTATCGCGCTGTCTCCCGTCTCTTCCAAAGAGCTCTTTCCCTTTCCTGCTACACTCACACACTCACAGACATCCTCCCCAGCTGGCTTGAGCCTTTCCGTCATCAATTTCGTTTCGCTCAACTTCATCGCCTCATTGACCTCGGAGCCGCACCGCTACTTCCACGCCACGTGAGAGTAGCCTTTGAAGGTACGGGATAAACAAAAGAAAACACATGCGTGCCTAACATCGGCGCAGCGAAGATAAGAACGAACGAGCAGGGCCAGTAATTAACGGGATAGACGTGTATAGCAGCCCTCAACATTTCGTATAGCCCCGCAATCGTTATGCAGAGCGGACGGGCGTGCGCACTTGAGCACCCAACAACATAATTAATTAAGATGTCTCGTACGATAAGGGATGTCACCGAAAAAAACGTACCTGGTTACGTTTTTTTTTTCATCGTGGCCTTGCACTGGGAAACCCTTTCCAGGAGGTCTACCGATTGTTGAAGAAGGATTTCCGCTCGAAATCAACTTAAGCAAATGTTGACACCTCGCATGGAGATTACAGACATTAAAGGCTCTTGTTGTTCTGTTTGTCTAGCATTCGCATCATAGGGGAATTCTTGCAAATATTTGCTTATTTATGCGACAACCCAAACAAATCGGTTACATCATCAAACTAACTTACTTCGTACAGTAATAAGCTTCAACAGACGTTTCGTTTCCGCTTTGTCCACAATTTTCGCATCACATTCGCAACTCTTGCACTGCCCTCCCCACAACTGTCAAACTTTGCCCGGTTCTTCTCAGGTTTCCCCGGTTCAGGAAAGGGAAAGTGAGTTCCAGCGAACACTCCCTAGAACCGGTGGACAGAAAGAGCTAAATGCAAGTGAGCTCCAGCCAGCTCCGTAAGCCCACCGAGGGGGGTTTGGGGCGAAGGCTTCCCTCGGGGGTCGCCCAAAGGCTGGAGCCCGAAGAGCTCTCGGACACACATCTACCAGGCTGGCACGCTGGGTGGTCCGAGATGTCAGATGTGTGGTCTTTATTAATAAACTTGTACCACAATGCTTCTCGATATCATTCTTCGTCCGGCGCTGGTTTCGTCGGTGTTCTGGTTTTATTTTTTTGATTCGGCCGATGGTTTTTGGTTTTGTTATTGTTTTTTTGTTTGTTTGTTTCCCTCTCTTTATCCTTCACTCTCTTAGTTTTGTTTTATATTTGCTATATTTATGCTCCATCTCTCTACCCCTGCCTTGCAAATGGGCTCCAATATCTTATGTTTTTATTTTTTTTTACTCCTGTTTTGTTTGCTTGTTTTGTGCCTTGCCGTGTGCATTTGCGAGTGTTTTCTTAAGTTTTGTTGTTTGTTTTTTTGCGGAGCAGTTTTATAACTGGAGCTATGAAATACGAACTCGGCATCGACATCGTGCATGGTTGTGAGGCACTGAGAGGCAAATGGAGATTAAGCCTCGCGGACTTCCTGATTCATGGGATCGTCTGGAAGGCCTCGAAATTAAGTAATTATTTGACCGCTTTTTTGCAGCGCTGCCGTTACAAATTGTTAACAAAACGAAGGCACATAAAGTGCCAATAACATTGAAACATCATTATCGAGTTTGTAGTTAATTTTCGTTTTTTTAATATCTATTACTTAGCAGCGTTTTTCCATTCATTAGGATCACTAATATATTTTTGACATTTGAAACTAAAAACAATCATGAAGCCTCAAAGCAAAACAAGCATCAACAACTAAATCCACCCGAATGCTATGACTCACCAGTTTGCTACGGGAGATTCCCTCTACGAGTCTGGCCGGTTTTCGTTCCGAATGCTTTTCAAAACGGAATCATCAACAAGCGTTCATCCTCCGTCCTCGGAGGAAATATCAGACCGTCGAATGTCTGCCGGATGAACGAATATGTTTCATGCTAACTGATATCAACTAATTCCATCCGTCCATTTAAACTGTCCGAATTAGCTCTAATGATCGGTGGAGAACTGAAAATCAGACGATCCACCCATGTTGATTACTGGCGGACTTGGCTGACTGGACTTTCGGGACTGAAGTCTTAAAATGTCTCTTTTTTATTAAATTGGGTGCCAAATTGTTTTTAAAACAGTGGCAAAATTTGTGGTAATTGTTATATAAATCTTCAAAGTTTACGAATCCAAACATGACGAGTTCATGTTTAGTATTAAATTAATCTTCCTCGATCAGTTTGTCGTACAAGGCGTAATTAATCCGCAAAATTCGATTAAGCTTTTCCGAACACAAATCGTTACATGGTTGCCACTGCTCGTAAATGTTCAACGATTTAAACACTGCTTTTAATATATTATGTACTTTTTTGTCTTTAATTTGCTAAGTGTACTTAATGTCGGTAGCTTGATCACGGTACAACCGAAACTTACACGGTACTAAATTAAGCCGAGTACACGATCACTTTGATGGCGCAAAATGAATCCCTTCGATAAGGACGAAAAGGCGTCCACAAAACGCTTCCCAGAGACCGCAAAAAAAGGAGAAGTAGAAAGTAACTCATCCAACATTATCGATCGTAATTGTTAACAGCAATTAATAATAATTATGATTATTATCGCACTGATCACACATTCGTTCATGCGCGTCCAGGCTACCGAAACATCTACCGGACAGATTTGAAGGGACGCAAACACAACGTCAAGACGGTCGGCATGTGTGTGCACGCAAAACGTGGCGTGAAAGATAACAGTTTACCCGGTGAAACCTGTCCACCCCATTCGCTCGGACATGATGCTCGGCTCGGGTGACGCAAGCGACGGGTTCGAGTATCCCGTATGCGGAAGACGAATTTGCCACGTTTCAGATCGCATCGCCCGAAGCAGTCCACGCCTAGGCGTTACATTTCTCTTCCCATACTGATTGATTTACAGCAAAACCTCGGCTAGGCAGACCCAGCGGCATCGGTTAACTCGGGGCTATCTGTTGGCCATTTATCAACCGGAACCGCAACCTGTAAATGGCAATGCATCACTATCGATCGATAGTACATTAGCCGTCGCCCGGGGTTGGTCACTCGGTGGCTAACAAGTACGTTATGCTAATTTTGCCGCTCCTCGGGTGCGTGCATCTTGGGTTGCAACTTGCCGTGGCCTAAAATGGAGCACGAGCACGACTGTGAAGATAAATGACTTCTCCAACCCTAATTCGCATTGATCAATTGCAGTTTAGTTGATCGAGACATCAGCTAATTAATGTAGACCAATTATACCCCGTGTACCGTAGTTCCGTTGGCATATTAAGAAGGAGTGGTGAACTCAGACTTCAGGTTTCAGACCATGGACTTGGGGTAATATAAGTGTCCTCATTTTAAAGGACCTCATATTAAATTAATCTGTTCCAATGAACGTACCATGTCAGTGATCGGTCCATACCACGATTGCTTATCAACTTTGACTACATTTACCAAACATTGTAGCTAATGAGCTAGACTTTCGACTTGCTTCTAGCTCAGTAAGAGTAAAAGTGAATCTGATTTATTTGTCACCTCTATAATTTAATTCCTCCCCCGACAGGTAGGGCCCGAAGTTAACCTGACCCGAATCTAAGCGCCTTATTAGTTATCTTTACTCATATATTTAGCAACATTCTTGCACTTGCCCACAGCCAAGACCCGCAACAGATCGCGCAAAGTGATAGACGCTGTGAGTGTCATATTAACACGCTATTTAGATTGCGAATGGCGGGTTGGTCACTGCCGTACTCCGAGCCCGTTCTACCGAAACCGCTTATTAAACTGTTGCAATTAAATGGCTTAATTACCGTGTGCTTCTAATCGACCACAGTTCATTTTGTGCGCAACGCCTCTTGAACGAAAAAAAAACAAACCACCCCGTTCCGAACGAACGAACTGGTCGAAATGGTGGACCCACCCCACGTTATCTAAATTGATTTCTCTTTGGCGCGAGAAAAAGTAGCCCTACGGGTCAGCTTCCGGCAGCTTCGCGCACGGAGAACATCGGTGCCGATAAGCAACTACTACTACTACCACTACCACTAATAGCCGGTCCGTGGTGCAGGTCGCATTCAAGCAGCCTGAATGCACCTGAATCACACTGAGTGCAAAAAATACGAATCGGCGATTGCGAGTGTGGAGGTATGATTTAAGCTGACAGCTTAACATAAACCAGCTGTGATCGGGAAGTATCGAATGAATGAATAGCATGTGTAGAGCGTGGCACTAAACCGCACTTGGAAGCCCTCACACTCTGCCACAGAACGTCCATCCTCCCAGGTGGGGCCGGTTTTAAACCTATACCAAGTTTGTCCACCTTGGTGGTCAGCGGAGCATTTTGGTGCGCTGTCTTCTACTCCCAATCTCGTCTCCACATGCCAAGTGGATTACACTCTGCCAAACGTGCCTTGTCTTGTGTGCCATGCCACTCAAACCTCCCCCCTCCCCATCCCACAAATGAGGTAGTGGGGACGGACTGTGGAACTCAGAACCCGCCAGAAACGAGTTCGATTCGAGCGGATTTTAATTGGAAGATGAGAAATGAGTTTATATTTTGGGGGATTATTTAAATTTATTTTCAATTTCCGCTAATTTGAATGCAGCCCGACAAACGGGGGAGGGCGGCACAGACGACCTACCACACCGCAAAGCGAACCCGGGGAACCGGGGATGGCGAAGAAGTCAAATAAAGTAAATAAACAAACCGAATAACAAAAAAAAAACAAGAACAGCAACAAAACCACGTCCCCGACACAGCTACCGAACCATGGGAAATTTATAACGCTAATAAATTGGCAACACAGAAGGATATGCCCTTGGGGGCCCCCCACGCGGTTTCCACACCCCCTCCCGGGCCACAGGACTGAACGTCTTAGATTGGCGATTAAAAATTATTGTTAATAAAAAATGATATCTTCAGCGGTCAGTATTCTTTACCCCACACACACGCAGGGACACACGTGAAATTTGACCTCATAACTTCAGGGCCGGAATGAAGATGCGTGTGGTGGAATTGTTTGGCATAGTGGCAGCATTGCCGACTACCCGAATGCATTGCAATGAATGTCAAATTGGGAAGTAACAAGAAGGCATATAAAGCATATTCCAGAAAGACCAGAATGTCCATTTCCTTCAACAGGCAACTCTCCGACGTGACCAGCTGCTGTGTCCAAACCAGCCACCGGAATGTGAGCCGGCTACTAACCTGACAAAAACAAAAACAAAAATAAAAAAAAACGACCCCGGATCATATATTTTACATCTCATCCCGTAGCAATCAAAACTTGGTTTGAGAACGTGAGACGACGCCGTCACAAATAATCCAAAACGGTAGGCCGACCATTGGGAGGGCAGGTTTCGGGAATATTCAAATCAATGTGAACATAAATTGGGTATTTAAAACGACCCAGAGTATTAAATCATTGGAAACGAGCTGGTCGAAGCGAAAGGATAATGCTTCGGCAGATGGTTGAAGCGTAAGGGAAGATAAAGAGACTGAATAAAAGTATTTTTGGTTTAATGAAAAGGTTTATATATTAATTTCTTGTTGTGATGTTCTTTTTCTTTATCGTCATAGCAACCTCAAGGGTTCTAAAATTTGCTGCTCCTAGTTTTCTTTGACTTTATTTGTCCGTGGATAGTCTTAGCTGGATAGTCAGACCTTTGTACAAGAGATAGGTCTGGATGGGATTTTAGACCGGTCCTGTCGTATGAAGATCGGCGCCGCTACCAATACCAATTCTGTGAGTGTTAGCTCTTATTCTCTTATTCTTGCACTGCGTCTAGTTTCTTAGAGTCTCGTTCCTTTCCCAAAGGCTTGTTGCTAAATTACTTTAAAACTAAGCAAAATAGTAATTAAATTGTCCCTGCCAGTAGACATCTGTGGAGAAAAATAAGCTCCACAAAACCCCGTACACGAGTGCATGTTCATTAGCTCCCGAATGACATTTTACTAGGTCGACATTGTTGCCTTTAGCGCTGCTGGTTAATTGCAACTCCGCTTAATGTCAGATACGTTCCTGAACCACACTCCTGAACTCACACCGCCTTTGTACCGTGAGTGGTTGCAAACACACACACACACATTGAAAAAACCCCTCCAACGGCTGCCAAACCATTAAACAATAATCATCGCGCAGAATCCAAACATTAACCGCTTCCCAAAATGGTCAAGCGCCAGTGCCCGAAGAAGGGCAACATTTTGTCGTTCGTCTAGGTGGTTTTTTTTTGCTTCGCTGTTGCTGTTGCACATGCGCGTGCTCTTGCGAACCGCGATAAAACCCGAAGAACGCAGCTTGATGGCTGACGTTACGGAACGTCACGAGGCACCGCCGCAGCTGCTGCTGCTGCTGCGCTATGCCGAAATGCATTTCGATGGCATACTCACACGTTTCTGGTGGTGGTGTGCTGTTGCTGTTTGTTACGGTTTGCCCGGTTGTTGCACTTGCACTTGGCGAAATGGACGCACACGAATGCGGTCCAATTGGCATGGCCTATCGGCTGTACAAAACGGTTTGTCATTTACCACTTTCATCCGCGAAACCCATTGGTCGTGCGCGCGTGACAGTATTTCCTTGGTTGGATGGCTGGACGTTTTAGTCCCTGCTTTTGTATTGCTAAACGTTTTAATATCGATTTATAGTAGCAAAACAAAACATACTATAACAAAATATAAATAAAACTTCATAAAAGTCATCGGTTCTAAAAGAGAATAACAACGAGTACATCCTTCCATTGAACTTCTTTAAACTTTCAAAACCTGACCTCCAAATATTTTTCGAACTCTCAACTCTCAAAGAGTTATTGCATGCTTCATCTTCCCAGCACATTGCAGCTTGAACTGTGTGTCAGGATGTGCCTCAATTGCAAAAAAATGCTTCATTACACGAACGCGTCTTCCAGGGCAACATCTGTTCCACAAGGACTCGGTACTTCTACCGTAACATTGTTTGAAGTCAGATTTTTCACTCCGGCTCTCTGTTCGATCGTAATTAACCTCATCATTATCATTACCAGTCATTAGCTACCCTAATGACCGAATATCCCGCATAATAAACCATCCCTCCCTTCTGCTGGGTCCGATCTATATCATTCGGAACTTGTGGTCTCAATGATTCCTCGTTTTTTCTTTGCTGCTGCGGAACAGGATGAACAACAGAGTTTTGATGTGCAAACGACCGACTGCCGAGGGATATCCCCGTGCAATAAATGATGATATGAAGCGTCCCAGTTGCAAATCTCGGTACGGCTGCAAGAGAAGGGCCACAAACAGCAAACAATAACCATCATCACCAGCAGCAGTAGCAACCGCAGTGGAGGATACGGATGATGGTGTTTTCATTGACGATGACTGCATGTGATCATAACAAAGGTCCTGCATCTGCGGCTCACTTATGCGGGAAGATAAATAGGTGGAAGCCAATCAAAACACTGGCAACTGATGAAATGCAAGTCCCTTCTAGACACCGTAAACCGTTGGGCGAAGAAGAGACATCCAAGTTTGTTCCATTGGAAGTTTGTGGTAGAAGTTTTCCAACTTTCACAACGAGGGATCGATGAGATCCTGCGATCGATTTGAAATATTCCAATTGCGTGGCTGCGATAGGGTCATAAACATACAAATTGCTTACCATCAGCGGGGGGTTGCAAACTATTTTGCTTTAAACTGTGGTCGAAACTGACGTTGCCATTTCCGCGTGTGTCATTCGGAACACGGTGCAATATTTTGCCAAATCTCCTTTCAAAAATTCACCCGTGCCTTACCTGGAATGAAATAAGAGGAAAATTAAATTCCATTAGTAACCAGCGCTATTAGGGCTGCCATCAATTTAGTTTCGCATTAAACCCGACATGCACTCGCAACAAGTCAATCGATGGTGAAATGTTAATGATTCGCTTGCCACCGACGGTGACCACAGTCGCATAAATCCATTTACTCTCACCCAGTGCCGCAGTCCACCAGGTTCCGGGCCTGTTGGGGCCATTGAACGGAACGCCCGGGATTGCAGCTGCTGCAGTTGTTGGGCAGCCTGTGTCGGCAACGGCGACTTCCTCTCAACACCCTTGAGCCTTGTTAAAAACGCATAAATCTTGCCATCGAAACGCCGTGAAACGTCTCCCGTCCAACTAACGTTTGCCGATTATTAACAACAATCGTGTCCGAGCCGGCCAAATGTGGCTGGAGAAATGGGTGGCGTATTCGTTACGGGTGCCGTCGCGGTTGTCGGGGGTGATTTAATTAAATTTAGAACGAAAGCTAACCACAAAACCACCAGCCGATGTTTGGCATTTATCGCATAAAACGGGAGGGTTGTGCAGTTTAACAATTTCTGCTACAAATAGGAAGGAATAAATTTAAGGCCCCATTATCGTACTTTTCGCAAAATATTATGAGGGAATAATATTCTGTAAAATACATTCCTTTCCAATCGTGTGCCACTAACAATAAATTAAAGCAAATAACCGAGCGTTCAATAATGCCAGGTCAAGGATAAAAATAACTATCAACGTTCCACTGCCGAACGGTCGTCTAGGGCTCAACAGGACTCGCAGGGGAGAGACTTTTGTTTAACCCAAACACCAACACCAACACCGCACAGCACCAATTGAGGTCGATAAATTATTCAGCTTTATTTTGTTCAGCTGTCCCTCAGTTGAAACAGCGGTACGAAGTGTGGTTGCGCCGTATACGAAGAGTAGCGAAAACCCCACCCGGTAGCGAATACGCGGGAGACATTTTATCCGTCCACTTTTCGTGGCCCCCGGGAGTGATTGGCTAATCGGGCCGGCCGTGTGCATCGTACGGAAGGACGCACACACTCGCGGGGGAAGTAAGAAAAACAATGACGGGAAGGGATGGTAGCGTAGATTATTAAGCAATTTTTATGCGTGACAGTTCCTCGCTGTCGGTGGTCCACAACGGCACAACGGAACGGTTTGGTCTGCTGATGGGACCGGTGACCATACGCAGGAGGGCCTAGGAGAGTTGCAAGAGTGCGTTGCTAAATTCTATTGCACAAAGACTTGGTCTATGGTGATCGAACGTTAGGCATGAGGGTAGTAACTCAACGATGAGTTGGTTTGAATATTTGAAATCAACTTCAAGAATATTTAAGAATTATTTTTATGAGTTGACAACTCCATCCAATTGTGGTCTCTCTCTCTCTCTCTCACTGAACTAGAACAAAGTCCTCCACCAAATCAATTCCTCAATTCCATCTTCATTGATGATGTATCTGCCTCCAACTAACTCCAGGCCTTTATTCTCTCCCCCACTTTCATAACAAGACTTAATACGCTTGACCACTTCACCTAGCGCCCCGGGATCATTTCCCGCCGAGACTTTATTTATCTATCCCGGAAGATCATCTAAAACCGTTCGTAACATCTTAATCATCTAACCTCCACCGGACCCAGAACCCAGCGTCCCATTGATGAAGGCGCGGGACACACGCGTCCACGAGGTGGCGCGGTTGCTTACATTGTCGTGTGACAAACATTTCGTTTTAACCGAACCGAATGGATCGGCCCAGGAAGAAGAAGGCGGGAAGAGAATCGTTCCCTTTAGTCAATGATATCTCCACACAGCTTCCTCGCCGTACAGCTCGCATTTCTTTCCCAGCGGTGTGTGTACCGACCTACTCAGACAGCGCGCGCGATCGCGATCTCCACAGATGGCCGGTCGGATGCGGCCTGTGGGGAAACATCCCTTAGAAACAGACACACACACACACACGCACACACATACAAACAGCAGTGGACAGCACACCGACAACTGACGGCAGGCGAGTGGAAGCCACCGGACCAACGGACCAAAGACGGCAAAACCAAAGTCAAAACCCATATTCGGATCACCCAACGCGAACTTGCTGGGTGTCCTCGGTTGATGTGCGTCTTTATCTCGTTCTTATGTCCGTTCTCATTCGTTTTATGCCCGCAATAACGTCCGTATCTTGTTCCGACTGCCACTCCACCCCGGTCCGGCACCGTTGCACCCGCCACGCCTGTGTCTCAAAATGTGTCCTTTGCGTTGTTGCGCAACTCCTGCTGCGTCTCGAACTTCACCTTCGCGGGGCGTTCTTAATCTGGATAAATCATTTCCCTAAATGGTTTATGTCTGTTTTTCCTTTTCGATTGTATTTCACACCAAATCGAAACTACCGAATATAAAGCATTCAAACCCCGGTACGGTGAACGGGATGATGACGGTGGTTTGGTTCAGGTTTCTTGGCGTTTGGTCTCGAAAGTATTTTGGCACTCTTGGGATGAATAGAAAAAGCCATTCCGGACCGTTTCTCCATACCACTGGAAAGATCAACACAATGCCGAAAAGCACTTCTGTCCGATCCCTTCCCATCTTGCCGACGAGTTACCCAAATACCAGAAGGTGCCCAGCCTGCAAGTGCCCGGCATTAAGATCGAAACGGGACGAAGCGAACCCCGTCAAGACGAAACGACGGAACACACTCCGGCACCGACCGTCCGGCCCAAAAGCAAAACGGAATAGAGAACGGGCGGTGGTGGTGACTCATAAAAAACAATATTTTGACATTTCAATCTAAAGAAGATTATTTTTTTATGCTCTCTGCTTGCGCAGCCGAGAGGCGGTTCGCAGGAGAAGGGTTGACGTTCGAGGGAAGGCTCAGGAAGGCGGCCGTGTGCTATTGTTATTTGCACCGTGGTTAAGCATTGAAACATCAGCTTAAGTGAGGCAAGTGTAGCTGCACTCATGAAACATGCTGCACAAAACCGATCCCCCTAGAGAAGTTTTCTTTCAGTGAAAGAAGTATCCTTACTTACAGTGTTTCTTAGTTCAACTCAAAAATAGCTGTATGAATTTCAACACCGTTTCTTTCGAAATGTTTACATTGAATTCGATGGTGTTGAAATTCATGGAGACATTTTTTATTGGGTTGAGAAACACTGTAAGTAATTAAATAAACTAGTTAAAAAAGTAATACTGTGGTTCTATATTGAATATTAATAATAAGTAGCTAATTTTAAACAAAATAATTTCGTTATTTCCCTATTAACCTCTTGAAAAGCAACAGGACAACACAGCGGTGCCAGGGCATGCCAATCATCGGAACGATAACATCAACAGGGCAAACTGAGAAATCACTTAAAACATGATACGGTCGAGCATAAAACTCGGCAATAAATTAATTCTCAATTTTCGAGAGTGAAGCAGAAAATGACCGCGCAACGGCCGTGCCGTGCCGGGCCAAGTCAGCAGAACTTTCGATTCGACACGATATCGAGCAAGGCTGATAATGGGTGCTGAAAATGCCGCGAACAAAAAGGCGGGAGGGAGCGAAATACGGCGAATGCTCGGGAGACTAACGAGCGAAAAGCATTAGGTCATGAAACAGCATAGTTATGATCGGGCACCGTCGAATGCAAAAAAAAAAAAACACGCACCAAACCGTTTCGGCACTCTTTCGTTGGGGGTTTTGCATTCGAACTGCATATGCGTGAGTTGGTCCGTGGTCGTCAGTACTGCTCACACTGCTGCCCCGAGAACAGCGACAGTGTGTTTGTTGTGTGGGGTCGTATGCTCTACTCCTCAGTACCTCCAAATGCCCCCAGCAATACCCTCGCAATACCCCCTCCAAATGAGTATTATGACAATTCGTGTCCAAATATGACTGAAATGAATTTGACTGGAAACGCGGACCTCCGTTTTCTTCCGTCCTTGGCATGTGCGAGAGCCCGGTTTGACATTGGGCATTGTTAGCACATTCGCCGCTCTGCTCGTAAGCGCTCGAAACTTCCGTTCCGTCCTGAAGATACGGGGTAAGAAAAACGACGCTACGCTCGAACTGCAAAAGACCACCCACGAAGCGCTCCAAACCCCGGAAAGCGATGAACGGCCGGGCATGGCCGGGCGTGGGGAGAAGGGGCGGCTGAAATGTGAGACGAGCCGGAGCGGCGACATGGCAATACGCAGGAGGCAAGAAATGCAATACGATGTACACTAACTGCACAAGTTGCACTGCACACGGTCGCAACGGTTGTTGTTTTTTTTCTCTGCG
Organism: Anopheles moucheti; assembly: GCF_943734755.1. NCBI lineage: Eukaryota > Metazoa > Arthropoda > Insecta > Diptera > Culicidae > Anopheles > Anopheles moucheti. Next base: position 8,958,299 of record NC_069141.1, on the reverse strand, counting down.
CTCAGGAGAGTTTTGCATTCGACAACGAAGAGGAGAAAAAAAAACCTCCCCAGTGCAACCCTTTTGCCGGGCCGCGTGGAGTGTGTGTCGCTTTGTTTTGCGCTTTTCTTTGCCCCGAGGAGATGTCGCTCCACATGCGTTTCCGTGGGTTTGGCTCCTCGTCCATACGGCACCGGTTCACGTCAACTTTTATGAAGCAACCCATTAAACTCGTACGTCAGAGTGATCAACTTTTGATTCATATGTTAATTAGCGTTGTCAGAATGTGGGGGAATAGTTTTTTGGATTGTCCGCTTCTGCCTGGCAGTAAAACTGAAGATGCACACTAATGGTGATCCTCATCATTAATACCTTGTGTTCTTAGGATTGGGTAATTTCACTTAAGTCTACTTCATAAGCAAGAGTTCGTGTCCAAAGGCAGGCATAAAGAAGTATAAAGCGATACCGGGTAGTCGAGTTCAAGTTGGAGAGTTATTTCTGGATTCTGTTCAACAAGAACTGGAATATGTCCAGGTAGATCCTAAGTCCTCGAACTAATAGTAATAGAACTAATATAGTTCCATTACTCACATACGCTTCTGAGACATAGACCTAGTCCAATACTGAAAAACTGGCCTCATTCAAGAGGAGGATGGCTAGAAGTAGTGTTCTGCTTAATGAAGCTTTTGAAAATATACATTGAATCTTTAATGAGGAGTCCTTTAAATCAGGAATCGACTTTCTAAAGATACATGAATCCTATGAGCAGTGTGAGATGAAGGCCAAAAGTCTTGGATGGAAAATCGAATCATCTTAGTCATGCATAATCTGGGGGCTGCTCACGTCATGAGAATGATACCATACTGCCCAGCCCGGAAAGTCCTTTAACCCATCCATAAGGATAGAGGAAGCACGGTGTCCTACATTGAGATGGAGTTAGGATATTAGGAGTTCCACGATGGAAAAAACATTCCAAAGAGTGATGAAGAATTCCTCATCTTAAGAGTCATTTTCCTGTTGAAAATAATTCAGAATCGGTTCTAACTCGAACTCCCACTCGCTTCTTGAACGAAAAAAAACCCTCTAGCTGAACCCGGCGCCCTGAAGCTGATGACAGTTCGATAATCCTATCGACCCCATCAGGCCTATCTAATGCCCTCAACTACCCATATTTATCGTCAAGAGCATTGCCTTGGAATTGCGCTCTGGCGATATAACTCATAAAACAGATAATTAGTTTCAATCAACACCAACGAACCGCTCACAGCCATTGATTCATGCGAATGAATCATCGAGCAAACAGAGCACAGCTGTCCCTTCGGCGAGGGAATCTTTCCTCCAGAGCCGTGCGAAGTCATATCGCATATTTTACCCACCAGCACAGGCCGGTAGCCAGCGCGAAAATGTCAACCGTCGGCACGGTGCACGATCGATCAACGGTGCCCGTCGGCGGGTAATAGATTAATCATCGGCACATTCGTTCGCTAGACGTCGATTTTCAATTAAAACATCCGCGCACCAGGCTCACGGACCTGTCACCGCAGCACCGCAGGTGATCTCACCTGTATTAGAATTGGTAATCGCCACCACAGCACACAGGCCTGTTCCGGGCATTAGGTCGCACAAAACCCCGACGCTGACATAGTGCGAAGGCACACGGTGTTCACATGTGTTCTCCCCCCTTCCAGGGTTGGCTCTGGGGCTTATCGCAACCCCCAAAAACCCACCGCGAGTCCGTGCGAACGGGAACCGGATCCGTCGCCAAACCGATCCGCACATGAAAGAGGTGAGAAAAGCGACAGACAAATGGACGGACAAAAACAAAGACAGAACAGATCGTCAGCTCGGAACGGATGGTCCGGGGGGTTTTTTTTTCTGCAGCTACGATTGAGCAATTCAATCCCATCCAATCCCGAAGGCGGCACTTAATTACAGACGGTTGCAATTATTAAATTATTCCACCATCATCATCATTATCATCATCAGCAGCAGCGCGCGATCGGTGCGCACTCACGACGCTACTTGCGCACGCACACCGTCACCGGATGTGCAGCGTTGCAGCGGCGGTTTTTTTTTCGTACCTCGCCTGCTTCATCCTTCACTCGGTGCACTCAATTTTCTCGCATTTTCCGCGCCATTTTCCACCGCCAGCGAACGAGTCACGAGACAGGGACTGAGTTGAACCAATTGCAACTGGTTTGCGCACCGGGGCAGCTGCGGCTAGGCAATGATTTATGGATTAGAAAACGTGAATTAATCATCGTCGCATCAACACGTCGTGGCATTTTTGCACCAACCGAGACCTCACCGGTGCACTTTCCACGGTACGGCACTTTTTTTTTGTTGCTGCTGCTGCTGTTTGCCTGCACCATCGCGAGTAGCTCCCGATTAAAAGTGATCTAAACACTGATGATCGCGAGGGATCGAACTGGTCCCCGCCAAGGGGTCGTGGAAATATGCTGCCCCGAGTGGTCCGCGCATGAGTGGCACCATTAGCAGGTAATGATGAAATTATAACGTTCTGTCGCTACCGTCCAATCTCGTGCCTCAAATCGACCGCGCGGAGGTCATCCTGCCGAGATGAGGTTTAATTGACTTACGTAAACGAACTGATCATCGGTTCGGTGAGTTTTAGCGTGCCTGCACGTTAGACGATTAGCGAGGCGATCGGAAAAAGATCAAATGATGTCAGAAGCGTGTTCGTGTGTGCTTCGTTCCCCCATGTTAGACACATTTACCCACACACATTAGACACGGCCTTTGGAGGCGGTTGGTGCTAACAATTCACATATCTAATCGCGTAACCATCGCAGTGATAGCTCATTGTGATAATTGATCGACATTTCAATGTTTCTTCTTTTATGTATGATCGGATATCAGACATTCTTTGGTTTGAACTGATCGTAAAAGGTCGTCATCGGGTTCGCTTCCTCATGTGGCATTGAAATCGTTATCTAGGATTCTTGAGATTCTTCAACTAAATGACCTTACATTCAACAATATTACTCCAAAGTGTCTCTTGCTGGAGTGCCTTGTGACTTTGTAGAGATAAAAATGTCACACTGCCGGGTTGGCAGCAAATCTTCCAACACGACGGATTATGCGGAAAATAGCGCAAATTAAAACACCCCATAGCAGCAGTTCCCCGAACTACCGTGACGGAACTCGTAAATTTGAGTGCAAACAACAAAAAAAGGGTTTCGCAAAAACAAAAAAACACACACACACATTACGGCCCTGTGCACAAATTCCCGCTCCAGTTCGTCAGCAAAACTGCAACATGGAAGCAATTGCCAAGTGCGCGACCTGGGTGGTCCTGGTCCGTGCTCCGTTCGTTGACTCACTCGTGCACCGGGGGTTGACGCTTGTTGTCTTCGCTTCCTGTACGCCCGTGCATTATATCCGCACGGGATTCTACCCCAAAACTCTTCTCCGTACTCTCACACACACGCATCCAAAAGGTCGTTACCGTAAAGGCTGCCTTCGGTTTGGAGCCTTCTTGTTATTCATTGTTTTAGTTCGTTGTCTTTTTTTTTCGGGACCAGGAACTGCACTTAAAATGCATACATTCCTGTTGACCCGTCATCCGTTTCGGTGGGGCGGTTTTTTGTAGTCATTCACTGTTTGTTCCTTGGGATGTTTTTATGTTCGACTTTATTTCATGCCCTCTCCAGGTCCGCTCTCCAGCAGGGTTTAAGAAAGGGGGGGGAGTGAAAAGACGCACACAGTACTTTGCATTCCGTAATTGACAAATGAATCATTTGCGGCGTGTAACGGACCCGAGCAGATAATATCGGCCACGCTACGGGAGCGAGAAATTTGCTACACAAACACTACGCGCCCGCTCGAAGCTTACGCACACGCCGGTTGCATTATTCATTCGATTTATTAAGCTCTTATTTTGCGTTTTCATTTCGCTTATTTATCGCTTAAGCTTGTTTTAATTTTGCCTCACCCCGCTGTGGCGTTACGTTACGCGGTTTGTTCTGCGTATTCCCCAATTGCGGCTTGCGCACGCATCGCTTTTATTACATGTTCTGGTTCGTGCCGGTGTGTACTTTTACTATCCCCGGCCTTCGGTGTCTTCTACTTTCAGTTTCATTCACAACCGAAACCCACCTTCATTCGCCGCTCCAAAAAACCCTTGTACCGCTCTGCGGCCACACGTTGTTTTGATCCGTTCTTCTTCCCTGCCATCCCACACACACACACCGGGCCAACGGTTTTATGTCTCACTTAGCAAAACCCAAAACTGTCACGTAGAGATCCCATCAAAAACACGCACGGAAAAGTGACAAATTTAAAGTGTGCCGGGTGGGTGGGCAAACCACAGCAAACCTACCCCCGGGGCAGCAGACCGGTATTCGGGCTTTGGACCGAGTGGTACGGGTGGTACTGACCACAGCATTCGTTGATAACCGCTCAGCACGCCCGGCACGGAGAACCGGCCGATCCGAAAGAAAGAATCCTAAAATGTGCCCACCATCTCCGCCTGTTCCTTCGTTCTCAATTCGGAGTGGTCTTTCGGAGACTTGAGTGCGATTTCTGTGTGGTTCAGTTAAGTCGTCTTTGCTCGAATTATGTATATCTTTATGACATAATTTATACGCGCGCTTGAACGTTTCCTCAAAGATACAGCCAGCGAGGGACCGTATGCACCGCGTAAATATACCACGTTTTAAAGCTCAATGTAGAGCGCTTGAACGATTGATAAGTGAATGGAAAAGTCTTCTTTATTTTAAAATTTAAGTAATTAATAATTGCATTAAAGCTTGAAAATCGATTATGTACCTAATGATTTTTTAAGAGTAGCTTTATTTGGATGATTTTAATTCGAATTATGAGTCGATAATTAAGATAATGAAGAGTCTCTGAAGATTCATAATTCTTCGAAGATTCGTGTTTCTTGAAAAAATCATTGTTAAGAAATTCAACGTGGGATGACAATCACAAGTTACGGGTTGTACGCAATTTTTTTCCATTTAAATGAATTTCTGAACATAAATCGTCAAAAATTTTATAATGGACGTGAAATGATGATCGAAAACACATTCCACCAACATGCAATTGATTCCACAAACGTTTCACCTCACAGGCTCCCTGATAAAAAAGAGCCACACCGAAAGCTTGCCGAAAGAAAACTCCCGATCCAGAAGGCGAGAACTTACTTCCAAAACAAAACAACGAAAAAAAAAAACAGGAACCGTAACCCCTTGGGCGCATCATTCCGCCGCTGGCCATGTTACGGTATTTTCCCTATCTATCTTCTTCTCTTCCATTTGGACGACCAGATCCAAATATTGTCCTGCGCTTTGCTTCCTACCACTTCTCACCTTCAGGGCATGTCGCATCGGCACCCTTGCCTGGCCAACCGTTTCGATTCAATCGTCAAACCGCATCCCAATCATTCCCACCGAGGAACCATTTGTGATCGGTGGATTATGATAAACGAAGCGATTAGAGCGTGCTCGGTCCGCCGAAAAAACGGATGCCGAAATTATGCTGACGGCGTCATCCATATCCTTTCTGGGTGGTCACATGGTGGGTGGCCAAGATGGATATGTTTTGTCGTTGCGCCTTTACTTGCGGCTCTTTCTCTCTCTCTCTCTGCGTGCGACGCTTTCGAACAGGGGTTGTTTTAACCGTTGTGCCTTTTTTTGCCTTTTTGCACCACTTTTTTTTTGGCTTCGCTTTGCCAACGAACGACAAACAGTGCGGGTCTTGCCAGGCGGATGGAAGAAAAAACAAAACGATACCGCACAAGCTCCAGGCAAAGGAGTCCGTGAGTTGTAAACATTCCAAGGTGTCATAAAAAAAGTACCCTTCACACCTCGGCACCTTTTGGGCCTTTTGGATTGTTTTAGCAGCGTAGAGCGTCAAAACCCCACACCGAACCATCTCAACCGGCAGTAGATGGCCGGCTTGAAGGAAATGAAAAGCTGAAAAATCTTTCCTTTTTAGACCTCCAAACACCTCCAAACAGACCGCATTTTATGACAGCGAGAGGTTCTCGGTTCACTAATTCTGCCATAAATTAATCATAATCAATCGTCTCCGGTTCGATCGGCACGATCGGCGCTCGTACGGTGCGGATCGTTTATGATACATCTTCACTAGTCCGACCGGCGTTCGCACGAATCAACAATCTATTAACCGTTCTTGATTGATTCGTGTGTTTTTCCCAGCCGCTACCTAACACCTTAAGAAGCTGAGCCACGTGAAAAGAGCGCATTAGTGGAAGTGCACTTCACAAGTACATGACGATTTAATTGAAGACTTCTGTGGATTGGTTTGCCTCACCCGCTCCCGACCGGCTAGTGTACCCGAGCTGCAAGCTACGAGATTGATCGATAATTAATCTTAATGTGTGCTGCTGCTGCTGCTGCAGCGGAAGCACGGGACAGGATGGGAGGCTGGTTAGCGGTGACGCCACTAACATCCTGCTGTTATTATGGCTACTGGCTAGGTAGATATGCTTCGCACAGTTTAATTAATTCATCAACCAATTAATTACCACACCGGCCGGCCTAGAGCCGGGGAGAAGGACCCAACGATATCCCTGCGAGCATGTTTACCCTCTCGGAAACACTCAGCCCGCGCTGCAGCCACACAAAGGCGCATAACGTTAAGATAAGTCGATACGGGACACATACACAAAAAAAAAGCCACCCGATCAGAAGAAAATAGAGATAACCACAAAGGAAAATGCGTAACTTTTAAGGGACAAAAAAAAATCATAACTCCTGTGTCGGAAGGAATGTCCAGAGAGTTGTTCCATAACTCAGCGAACAGGTGCGATAAGATTAGCTACCCTTCGGGCGGTCAGTACCAAACCGGGAATAAAAGATGGAGATGAAATATCGTAATTTAATGCACCCGAAGACACTGAGCGGGCAGTGTTGTTGGCTAAATGAATTAATTCGACTTGGACTGGAACGGTTTATGATACGTCGGTTGGGAGTCATTAATTTAGTGTGCGCTATCGCGAAACTTTAAAGCGGTCGTTAACGTATGACGGCAATGGATTATTATTTGCGCAAGGATAGACGAGATTCGATGCAACTACCACGTACGTTACAAACAGTGAGGCGAGCTAATTTTACGCAAACAAACGCATAAATCTCTTATCTTATCTGCCAAACGGGGGGGTTTTGTTTGGGTTCAAGACCAATTAGAACGGGAAGTTAAACTAGAGAGCTTCGTAATAAGTTACATAAAACATTGCGGGCATGCTCATTTATTGAGGAATGCAATAAAATCTGGACAGTTATCAGTCATCATCAACGAATAGATTTATAAGCTAGCGTCATTCCGATTCCAACGACTCGAATAAAAATTGAATTAAACAGGCATCACTTTTACGTGTTCCTCCCACGAGACTCAACCGAACGACGGCCGGACATACACTCACAAATCAGCATTTTAAATGCACGGGAACGCGTGAATTGCTCCGGTTTAGGTTCACCTTCTTCAAGACCCAGCAAGAGGTCCCTACTCTCCACCCCCAAAAAAAACCCAAAGATCCTCGATAGCGAACGACCAACATAATGCAACAATTGCGTTTTTACTGCACCGAAGTGAAGTGTTCTCCCTACGGTGCTGAACTGAATGTTAAACGGGTAGCGCCATAACTCAATCGTTCAACTCTTATCGTGAATTTCACGCAACGCTCACGCCATTGGACATCGACTCCATCGGACGAGTACATCGAGCCCTCTCTAATCGCCAAGGACTTCTCAAGACATCTGGAGGAGGGAAAATCGCCACCTTCTTTCACTACAATTGACTACACATCCAGACTGTGCCAAAGCTCCCCGGGGCCGATGGAGATTCGATGGCTTCTGCACGTTTCGTTGACCACTCAACGGGAAGCATAGATAATCTGCCCGAGACTTGCTTCTTGGTTGAACGAAATCTTTTCCATGTTTTTGCTCTAGACAAAGCTCCCCAATGTTTTAGGCAACCAGCAAAACGAATGCTCCGTCTTTCGAAGACCTCCTGCCTCAGGGCGTCAGGGCACGATTTGATGATTGAATTAACCTTCCCATCTTGCCCGTGCGCAATGTGCGATTTGTAATCGGAGGACCCCCTGTGTTGGGGCAGGTTTAGTATGCCAAAACTCCCCCACAAATCGTCTCCAAGCACCGTGAGCCAATCCGTCTGCCGGTAAAAGGTAAAAGAACCGATTATTTACCATTCTTCGGAGTTTTTAACGCTGCTCCAAACAAGCACCCAAACGAGGCCACTGACTTCTTGGGCTGCATCTTGGAACCCAGAAAAAGCCACCTGGAATGTCGTCAATCGAAATCCGATTTCAAATAGCTTGGTGCATTTTATTGCACCTCTTTGGACGAGAGCCCTCGCGGGCAGAGTTGGCGAACTGCCTCTAATCGCCCTGAAGACGGTCGGCCCTTTTCTGGTACGATAGTCAAGAAGCACTACACATAAACACAATCCACCACGAAACACACCAAACACACACGCACACGCCGCGTAACACGGGTAGCAAAAGTTGGAAAACGAATCGAAAAACCCACCCCGTTCCAATGGCGAACGGGCGCGGGCTTACGGCCTCGGTCGGCTTCGGTGGCTTTTGATCAGAAAATCGAAGACCGAACGCTTCAACTTTGGCATGGCATTTCCACCTGGCATGCAGCGGACCATCCGCGGGGGAACGGGGGCCTTTCGGGGGGAGTCGGGGCAGATCGATTGGCGGTAAATTACGCTCAAACGACACAACAAAACGGCGACAAACGACGACATCACCCGACGACGATGGCGACGTGCGGCCTGAATGTGATTAGGTTTTATGTAATTGATATTGTAATTGATACGGTGCTCGCTCTGCAATCGCTCTCGATGCAATGTGCGGCACGGTTCAAAGCCGCGCACATTCCGCTGGCGTGCGGGCGGGATGACTTGATTCTTGGGCTACTCACGGAGCTGCGCGACGATTTTATTGGTGTGCACCCGATCGCAACACTCCGTCCGGTAATTGGTAATTGTCTAATAATTCTTTGGCAAATGTAAAATTAGTCCATTGCCTTTCCGACTACCGATCTAGGTGTGAGCGATCATTAGTCATTAAAGTTGCTATAATTTGCAATTATGTTACTGAGCTGCATTAGTGAGGTAATAGTAACACCTTTTAACTCATTTTGGAGACATCTTAAAGTTGAACAACTTCATTTGTTAACAAGTATAGTCAATATATTTTAAAATAATCATTACCTTTCTTGGGAAATCCCACCCTGAGCTTCATGCTTGCTCTGACGTATCGAACGGTTTCAATCTCATTTGCAAGATTAAGCTTCAAAGTGTCATTTAGAAATTTCTCCCCCGACCGATCGATCACGATACATTAGGGCCTAATTAACCGAACGCAATCGGCACGATCCTGCCGATCCTGCAAACCGTCCATCAAACCCCAAAATGGATGGCAATCCATCCTACCCTTCCCCTATCGGTGCCGGTGTGACTTCTGATTGACGTTTATGTACTACCATAGAAATGCAAATTGCTACTACCGACCCCCATCTACCACTTGGCAGACAGCAAAACCGAACAGCAAAGAAACGCAAATTCCCGAATGCATCCCGGGACGTCGGGCTGGTGGTCTTGGTGCGGCGAATTATCTGAAACACGCTTCCAAATGGACCAATAAATGACAATTAAAACGGAAACACGAGCAGACCACCACCACCAACTACCACTACTACCGGGTTTGGCGGGGCAAATGACACATGAATGATTTATTTTCAAGCTAATGAAATTTCCAATCGGCATCGGATTCGCTCTTTGCTTCCAACCCCGCGGGCCACCAGGAAGCGAGAGCAACACCATTGTGCACATTTGGATTGCCGATTGAGCCATTCGAGCCGCCGGGTTGTGCGCAGAAAATGCGGAATGGAAAACCGCAAAACTAGACACAAACCCCGATGATGTCTGTGTGCTTGAAAAGTGCGCGACTGCATCCCGAGCAGCAACGGATCCGATCAATGGGCGCAGCGGTGCAAAATTGCATACAAGACAGAACAGACAACACACACACACACGAGCGCGCGCGGGCTACACCTCTTCACCACGGGCAAAAACATGAGCTCCTGGCTGTCCAGGTGTGTCTGGGACCGGTAGGAGGAACCAGGCGAAAAACGCAACCGACCACGTTTTCCGACACACACCGACAACGTGCTGGAGTTGGTGGAGCGAGAGCAAAACAACAGCAGCACAAAAAAAAGGAGTTGTGTGGCGCTGTGCAACCGAGCGGCACGCAATGTCCTCCCGGAACGTGTTCCGAACGGCACACACCACACAAATGAAGTCAGCTGCCGTCTAATCGCCGCGTCCCGCCGCGATGGAGAGGCAGGGGAAAGCGGCCACAGCGAGGAAATACCCGTGTCGGTTTTCCATTCGCACACTTTTCTTCGATTTTCGAGCGGCTTTTGCACGGGCTCGGGGTCGCTCGGATGCTCATTCATGGTGCCTTTGATGTGCGCACACAACAAAACAACAAACAAGTACGAGCTGGTTTTGTTGTTGTTTTGGGTATGGAGTCGCTTGCTCACTCGCTTTCCTGATGTCCTACAGAAACGGACACCTCGTGGACTGCAGTTTGATGCACTAAATGCAAGCCGGTCTATGAAGGTATAGTGTTGTCCGCGGGCGCGGGAAATTGAACTTCGAGGAGTAATTTAAAAATTCGGTTTATTTCATCGCAAGCTATTAGCAATTGGTCTGTTTCATGAAGTAATATTTCCATAGAGCCCAAAAAAGAAAATCAGCCACGTTGAATCATGGAAACTCTCAATGTTCAAAGTCGTTTTTCTAAGATATCTCAGAACTTCCCAGATGCAAATGATAATTCTCAACCTCGAAGCTAATATTTCTAACCCAACGAGGAATTCGGATTTTGATTGTTTTACAGATTTCTCAGTGTTTCTAATAATTTCGGTAAATTCTGATCACCGATTTTCTAAGCAATTTTTTCAAGGAGTTTCTCGCCCAATTTTCTAATTGTTGATATCAACTTTGATTGTTTTATGTTTGTTTAATAGGTGTAATATTAACGAGACATTGAACCATTGCACTTTCTTTCCTTCCTACATATTGACAAATGTTGATCGAAAAATTAATTTTCCAACATTTTCCGTAATTTTGTAATGAATGCTTTCATAATATCTAGTTCACTACTTTACTCAATAAAACGCTTATAAAATCTGGTAGTTCTAGTGTTAAACACCATTGCCAATAAAAACCAACACTGCCAAGGAATGGGGAAAATTATTACTCTTTTAACCGGGCGCGTGAATCACTTAGGTCACCGGGAAAGCAAAACCTGTACTTTAGAATGCCAATGTGCAAAAAGGTGCAAGCAATATATCTCTCTGTTACCTTCCGCGTTCCGAGTCTTCAGAAGGAGGTTTTACAGTGCATAAATAAACCATTAAATTTTCCAACCGAAGGTACATTTAAACAAAAAAGGGTCCACCAACTGTCCTTCTTCAAGCACAATGGAAAAAAAGGAAAACTCTCCATACTAATTTCAATACTCCAACAAAGCTTCCTTATTACACCTCCTTCATACATCTTCTTGGGCAGGGCGCGGTCCACGGACGGCAATAAAATGGCAAAATTGACAATAATAACGATAGTTTCATTTTTCATATTGCACGATCAAAAGGGGAGAAGCATGGGTGGGAGAAAAAAAACCCATCGTGACCCATCCTGCTATAAATGATGCATCCCGCGTCCTCGCGACGGTGAGCCGCTAGGGAAAGCTTTCTCAAGTGCAAAATTCGCACGCCATCAAACCCCTCGCCGGGCGTCATTGTCCCCGCTTGTCTCATATGAGAACGCTCATCGTTTTGTTTGGCTTTGATTTGCCGCAATTTCCATGTTTTCTTTTTTTGCGCTTTCCCCCGGCCAACTATAGATGGCCCTTTTTTTGTACTTACTGTGCAATTGTACGGTGGTTTGCAAATAAAAGCAGCACCGACAACATGCACGCGCTGTTTCTTAATTGCACCAGCACCAGGCGTACCACTGCATGTGTTAATTTGTTTGCCTAGTTTGTAGGTTGGCCGTTTTTCTTTTTCTCTCCCCTTCAAGCGGTCGATCGGTCGATCAAACGCGTGTTTTGCTGTCCGGTTTTTTTTTCTTAATGTGTTGCTTTTTAAAAATCCCTTTGATTGAGTTTCTGTTTCTTTTTCTTTGACCAAGATGGCCCCATCAGACCCCTTTACTAGGGCGGACATTTTCTATCCGTCCTCGCCTTCGTTGGCAATTGTTGCTCTAGCACAATAGAGCACAAACAAGACAAATAAGTAGACTCATCTTGTATTTTTTTCCTGTTCTCTACTCTTCACGCTCCTTGTGTGTGATTCCATTCGAGCCGTGCCGTTGATAACATTCATCCGAGGAAGCCCACTTTGACGATCGGCCGACTGCGTCTTGTGATCAGAGCACCGCATGTGCGCTCCAGTTAACCTACTTCAACCATCGGTGCCGGAAGAAACGCATTCCCAAGGTGCGTGAAATAATGTCCGTCGGAACTTGTTGCAGAAAAAAAACAACAACCGGTAAGACAAAACAAACCCCCGTTCATCTTTTGTGCAAGTCCGGACGGAAATGAAATAGTTGAATAAATAATGTAAAATTGTTTGAACTCGTACAGCTCCCGGCCACAACTGTTTTGTTTCACAAGCGATTAACCGCATTTAAACCTGTTGCAGAAAGGCAACAGATTTATGTATAATATATCACAGAAAATCACACCGAGGGATTAATTAGCGATAGTGCAACAGTTAATTGTTTTATGTGTGTGTGTGGTAGAAAATTATTTCTGAATCAAAAATTAACTATTTGCGACTCTTTCCTCAACAGATGACCTCGTTTTCTTTCCGTTTAATACACGTTACCACTGAATTTCTTATGCTGCTGTATTAAACATTCAACTGGTGCTTCGTTACCTTTGGGTTTGACCCAAACGATACAAATAATTGTTTTCTTCAGGAAGAAATCAACCTTCCAGCCCTTCCAGCCCCGATAGGGTATCGACTTTCTGGATCTGGTGCGGACAATTCATTTCAATCGCATTTCAACTACCATCACAAATGCCAATAGTTCTCCAGGGGCACATCGGAAGAAGCGCAATCGGGACGACTTCTTCTGGATGTGAACCAAACTTGGCACCAAAATTGACCACAAATTCCCCGTGCGACCGTTTGTTTGACTGGAGAACTTGCAGCATTGCTGCAGCGGACGATTGCAGGTGATTCTGAGAAATGCTGCCGAATTCCTTTCGTTTCCAAAAAACAAGGTTAAAGAGAGGACAGACATTCGTGGAGTTTGACGAATGAAATTCTTCTGGGCTCTGCTGAGGACACTGAGGTACTTGTGAAGACCATGTTGACCATGTGAACTGCAATATTATGTTTGAAGAATTAGCAATTCACATGATAACATAAGAACGGAATAACTTCAAAGTGACATCTTAAATACGGAGCATGTTTTTAAATGAATATCAGCAATAGCCTTTAGGTCCCCTTCGTGCTTGAAGCACAAAACTTTGAAAGAACACCTACCTGAACTAGGTCGATCGCTGTACCGGGTGCAATACACCCAGGCGGGCCAAACCATCGGACCACCGGAACCGGATCCCGAGCTGCCCGAACCGGAACTGGACCCCGCACTACCACTAGCACCACCCCCGGTCGCACCCGAACTTCCCCCACCGGCACTGGAATCCGCCCCCTTCAGCGAACCCGTCGACGAGAGGGGCGAAATGGGACTCACATCCTCACTGCCGACCGAACCGACCGAACTGACCGAACCAGAACTTGCCCGGCTGCTGCTGGTCGTGGTGCTGACAGCCGTACAGAACTGCTTCACCGACGAAAGGGCGCTCGCAATGCTGCCCGGCACGGTTGCGGTACCGGCCAACAGTGGCGCAAGCGTCGCCGAGGAGGTCGTTTGTTCCGACCCGATTCCACCGCTGAGATCGATTGCCGACGGGCTTTTGCTGGCGGTTTTTCTGCTTCCCGATGGCACATGGTGGTGATGGTGGTGCGACTGGTGGCCACCCTTCGGTGCACCACGCTTCAGCAGCAGCGGATCGGTAATACGACGCCCAAAGTCGGCTTTCAGGATATTGTCGATGCTAAACTTAAGGCTTTGGTCGTTCAGGGCCACGGCGATGTTGTTGTTCAGGGCGGCCAGCGCTAGCTGATGCTGTTGGTGTTGCTGATGTAGTTGCTGCTGATGCTGCTGCTGCTGTTGCTGCTGCTGCTGCTGCTGATGGAGCTGATGCAGACCGTGCAGATGGTTGGGAACCGTTGCCGACGGTGGTGACTGGGAGCTCTCGCGCGACGTACGGAACGCCGTCGGAGACGTTAGCTTCGAGAGGTCGCTGTTGAGATTCTGCGTGATCTGCGATATCGCGCTCAGATGGGAATGGATGCCCCGGAAGCTTCCTCCAGCCCCGCCAGCTCCCTCACCCGGTGAGGATGCATCCTGGCGGTAGAAATCTCCCCGAGTTCCTGCCGGCCGAAAACCCATCCTTGGTTCACCTGGCGTTGGGCTTCGCTCGGATTGAAGCCCTCCCAGGGAACTTTTCGCCGGGCTCATCGTAAGCCCTCGAGCGGCCGCCACTATCTGCATCTGTTGACGCATCAATTCTTCAGCGTACAGCTGCGAATTGCGCAGGAACTCCTCGTGCAGCCGGGTCGGACTGGGCCGCATCATCGAGGGCTGTAACCGGGCGGCAAACTCCAACTCCGATGGGGTGTCCTTCGAGTAGCGGGACGAATCGTTGCTCAGCTCATCGGGCGCGTTGAGCAGTGTCGGTGGGGCACGCAAATCATCCGCGACCTCCTGGCCCACGGACAGCTCGCTGTCATCGCTGCAGCAGCTCATCCGGTCGAGATCTTCCTCCTCGGCCGGGGGTTTCGGGCTATCTCCCGCTCGTGTCGCTTCCGGTGGCGTGGAGGACGATTTGCGCGGCTCGGGCACGGCCGCAAGCCCGAGCAAACCGGCACCGGGCAGCATCAGACTAGCCTTGGCCAATGCCACACCCGCCTTCAGCGGCAGTGGTATTAGGGGTAAGTTATGCGACATTATGGTGGCCATTTTCACACTACCCACTGCCAATGACCGGGAACGCACATTACAACCTCAGTCCCGACGATCAGTTCAACCGTTCTTCTCGGTGTGTCCGGGTCTTTCTATAGCGAAGTTCTTCACTCTTTTCTGTTTGAGAACTCTTGCTGAAGTTCTTAACGACTTCCTTCTTTTCCGACGCTACATATCGGATTTCGATCTAATCACTTCACTTGTTACACGCACGATTGATTTCGCTTTCCTTTTTTGAAGTATATTTTACGCACAAAACTCTTAACAGAACACTAGTTCCATTATTAATGCCCATCTGATGCACACTGCATTAGGGCCACTGCATCACCACGGAATTGCATTTGTCGCAACAAGCCAAACACCTTGTTTCGCGCCAGCAGAACCCTTTACCGTCCCCCCGGTGGAAAACCCCCTCAAACAATTCGGAAGCAAAACAACAACACTCACAAAACGCGCTAGGGTGAAAATTAGCTAACTCGTCGTAGCCCCGTTAATCGTTTGTCCCGCACTCGTGTTCCGCAACGCCGTCGTTGTTGCGCTTCCGCCTATCAAAACCAAACTAACGGCCCACGCGGGATGGAAACGAAATCCCTTCGTTCGGGAGGAAGGGTGTGCTAGTGAAAGGGACGGGAGCGGTTGGGCTCCTATGCGAAGGATCGAACCGGAGTAAAGCAGGGACAGAGCTCGCGCGCGGCACCGGTAAGCGCGAAAATCGTACGCGAAAACAGTCGTTCCATCGCGATACACTTGAGCCAACTGAAAAGCAATTCCAATAAGAAATCCCCACGAGCGGACGAACCGCGGCACATAGTAGGCGTCGACCGAACAACCCCGACTGCGTGGCTCGGTTTGGCTCGGTCTATCGCACGCACTCGAGACACCACCGCACAGGCGGTTCTCTTTCGCGCGATGTTTTGTTTCGATTGCTCCCGCCGATTAAATTTATATCGCGCCACTCACCCAAACAGCGCGGTCTTTATACGCATCTCACCAACACCACATCGGAAAGCGGAAGCTGCCGCGAACGGGAAAAGGAAAAAAACAACCCCCTGCCGTTGTTGGTAGGAGTGGCATCAACCCCTATTTCGAGGCGGAGCATAAGCATAAATCTAGTTGGAATTATGCTGCATACGGTCGAGCAACATCATCAACACATGCGCAACATAAAACTGTGTGTGGATTTCCCCCCACCCCATCGGATCTGATACACACACACATACACACCGATGTAGCACGCATGCCGATGCGATGATAAAAGCTCGCAATGGAAGGAGAAAAACACCGAAAAACATGTGTAAGAACGTATGCGTGTCGGCGATTTTTATTTCACCGCCTGCCCCTTATGTGTTGATTTCATCGTTTTTCGTTATTGGTTTTGCTTTTTCTCTTACTCTCCTTCTCGTACAATGCTTTTTTATGCTTTTGTGCTTCCCTCTCATACCCCACACTCAACGCGCTCTGGAGTAAAGCGCTGGCGCTGCAAATTCGAACCCGCGCAACTGTCTTTTCCCCGACCAGAAGTCACCCCGGAGGCAGACGAGGCAAAACAGAACCGCAATTAGAGGCATCATGTTTTTTTTTCGCTGCGCTTTTCCTCCCCAGTGCGTCCCACTCACCCCCGAAAAAGCTGACTTTTAAGCTTGTACGGCGTTGGTATATAAGAGTTTTATACTGTAGCCGTTTTGGTGCCGCTGCTCGGTTGTATATTCTCGTTGAGATAAAAATGTCCTGCCGGGTGGATGGGGTGCGGAGAACCTTTCACAAGCTAATGAGCTCTTCCTTCTCTTCCTGCCTCACGAAAGCTACAAGTAGGCTCTCCTCACCAAAAAAAAAAAAAAAAACAACAGAAGAACATTCAGCCCTGTTTTCAAGAGCTTTTTCATTTATATAGAAATTAAAGCCTACGAAATCAGAATCGAAAAAAAATTGGGCAAATAAAAATGTTCACTCCATACATTTACTTCCAAGCATTATGAAGCATTTATGCTGCCTGGAACGAAAAGCTGCCACTCGGTGGGGGGGGATTCGTTTCAAATTACCTCTGCTTTGTCTTGTTACTGATTTCGATCGTTTTTGCTGATTGTGAAATGCCCCGAATGCCGCAATCAAATGCGAGAATGTTGAACTGGCAAAAGCTTTTCGTAAAATCTGGATCTATCGTCGGAAAGGATTGCCCTACATTGCGTCACAAACATAAGCTAACAGCATATTGCATAGATTTAGGTTGAAGTTTAACTTTCTGTAAGTATTGATAAGTAAAAAACTCTTACAGTTAAGGTTGTCTAACAGTGCGTCACAAACATTAGCTAGCAGTACATTCAGGAGATCTGTATTCAGTTTAAGTCTCTCCATCAAGAATAGTTTTTACTCATGATACATTAAGCAATCGAAATTTCTTATAAGAATTTTAATTCTGGTGAGATAACTCTCAGACGTTCGAAAGTTCGACTGTTCATAGAAATAAAATTAAATTGAATGTATTCATCTAGAAAAAATATATACATTTTAGAACATTAGTAGAAAACATAAACAAAATTGACATTTCTATAGCATTTTCTTTGGAGGGCTAGAAGTTAACGAATTACCACAGGTTTTTCGTCACAATTCATCAAAAAAAAATTGATATGCTTTTCTCATATTTGGAGACTATATTTTGAAACTTTTTCTTTATTCTGAAGAGACGGTCAGGTCGTATTACTTAACACTAGTGGAAGCTTATAACTAGAGGCTTAATCTAATGTACAATTCACATTCGTTTGAAGGCATTTCCTCCTCCAAACAGTGAAAGGTCACCTTATCCCGGGAGTACTCGGCCACATTTTGAAACTTTCAATTTATTAAAAAAAATGTTAAAGCAATTGCTCTAGAAATCGTCAGTACGTTAACCAAAGATCGGGAGTAGTTTCAATTAAATCGAATGCTCTCATGAAGTACCTGTAAATGATGTGAAGAACATCTGTTAAAATATACCAGTAAATCGAGAAAATCTCCAAAGAAAATTAAAGAAAACCTGTATTTGAGATCGTTGAGCGTATTCTTTGAACTTTTGGAAAACAACTTAATACCTGTAAATCTCTCTTTAGTTGTTAAATTCTTGAGAAATTTAATCTAATTGAAAGATCCTGTTGAAATGGAGTAGGCTCACAAAACTGCGAGAAGCTGGATATGCTTCTAGAGTAACTCTAATTAAGCTTATTTCCACCATCGATAATCAAACACAGGAAAAGAAAAACCACCCCACACAAAACAAACCAACAAAAACCCACCCCAAATGAAGGCTTTCCTCCTGCTACCGTCGCGATCACGGCAACAGTCAACTCTTTATTTTTTTTGCCCAATTCACCACCTCACGGTTTGCGCCAGGAAAAGCGCTACGCCTTTGTGCGCGGCCGCGTTTCCATTCAGGGTCCCCGCGGGGTCCAATTTTCCCATTCCGTTTTACCACCGATGGGAACGATGTCGAAGATGATAAAACATGCCCATGATCATGATTACCATCATGTGCAACTATTATTGCAACTCAGTTTGTTGCCGTATGCCATTGCTCGGTTGTACAGTGTGCCCTTCTCTCTCTCACGTTCGCTCGATCTATCTGTGCAGTTCCTTTTCATCCCGGCTGCGGCACTAAATTATCGTCCGCGAGTCGGTAACAGCGTCACGACGATTGCGAAACTGATGGAGATGAATCTTTCTGCCCGGCTTTAGTTTTTTTTTCCTGCGTGGTGGATTGCTTTCGAGCTCGTTCCGAACTTATCGGATGAAGTTTGATATACAGATAAATGTTAACAGGCGGGATGGAAATCGGTTGGCGTACACTCTCCGTCCGAGCGAGCGGTTCGATTAAGCAAGGTATTTGCACATTAGCTGGAATGTTAAGTAGCTGAGATAATAAACTACTCTGGGGAGTGCTCGCTGAGTGAACTAGATTCTAGGGTGAAGTAGCGATAAGGAATGCGTAAGATCAATAAGGGTAATAAATTAAAGAAGGTTTCTGATATACGTTCGCAGGTTGGCAACTGTGTAGGATGCTTCAATATCATAATAAACTGTGGATCTCTGGGATTTATTGATCCCACAACTATCGCAACAGTCAGAAATGCTCCGCCTGAAGAGCTCAAGATCAAGTCGTGAGCTTAACGAAGAAGAAGCTCCATTTCTCGCCTTTCATCCCTTTTCCGTTGCAGAGTGAATGTTCACGTCCATCAACGTTGATTCTTTATTTGCTTAAATGCAAATCGTACCCTGCACATCACCACAATGTCAGATGGAAAATTCCTCGCCATGCAAATCGTCCGATTCCAATCCTCACTTCTAACACCATCACACTGTTTTCGGAATGCGACATCTTCCTTGGAAAGGAAGGAGAGAGGAAAAACAAACTGCAAATCTCATCTACACTAACCACTGCTCAGCCGGCGTACAAGCGTAAAGGCATCGATCATATTGTTCCCATGTAAGGTCACCATCATTTCGTGCACTCTCGACCACCGAAAACTGCAACCAAGATCGCGATCTTGGTTGATCTTGCATCCACCCGGGGTGAGACGATCAGCGTACGAACACGCTGGTAAAACACCATCTCACCTGACAACCATTTCTGCCTCATTAGACCAAACATGGCCAGCCTTACCTTTCGGCTGCATTCGGGAGCCAGTTGGGCGTCAAGGTCTCCCGGCTTCCACGTCTGCCGTGGGGACTCCGTCGGTGTCGTGCGCTAACGAAAAGTAGTAGTAGTAAGAATAATGCCACCAATAGACAGCTTGACGTCTCCGAAACGGAGGCAAATTGTATTAAACCAAAAACAGCAACCAACTCTGCCTTTGGAAACATTTTTTTGTCATTCCTATATCTCCCACACAGAATCCTTCTCCTCCATTTTCCTTTTTGTGCTGTGAATAAAGAGGATCAAATATCGTTCCCCTTTCCTCAATTCCAAAGGGTGACTGCAAATTTGTGTACGAAAAAGCTTGAAAAGCAGGCAGAAACAATCCTCCAAATGTTGTGAGACACGATCCTAGAGGGTAGGAAAATGCGGGGGAAAAGTCACAAAACGAATCATCCCTGCCACCCCCTTTTTCCTAACAATTGTTCTCCTCTATGCGGTACCCATTGTCACCTGGTTCTGGAGATCCTCTCAGTGCTTCGATCACTTGGCGCAAGTTCGCTTATTATTGTGCACGGAACGCGCAAACCAATCGACTGCCCCAATCGACATCATGAATTCGATTAACGAATTTTGCATAAAAACCACATCACGCCTCTTGTTTCGCCACACCCCTTTGCGCACCCACCCGGTGCATATCCCGCTGCTGCACCAGCCGGGAGGGGTTCTATTCGGAGGATTCGCTTAACGATCGTGTTGCATTGTGTTTTGCATCCGTGCCCGGCGTGATTATGTTTTGCGCTTATTATTTGTTTGCGCTTCATGTCGAATGTGGCATTGTCCGCGTTCGCGTTGTCGCCGCCGTCCTGTTGCTGTTACTGACCACGCGGTGCTTAATCTGTCCCGGCCCGGGGCCATACATTACACGCGCCAAAAAGGCATCGCGATTCTGTTTGTTTGCCGTTTGCTCGTGATTCTGAGCCATTTCTGACCGCTACACCGATTCGTTGTTTGTTCTCTCCTTACGAAATTTATTCACTCTGGTGTTCTGCTGTAGTTTGCTGCTTCTGCCATTTGCTGGCTAGGACTCAAACTGTCGTTGCCTCGGGCTGCCTTATTTTGTCACATTTTGGAACTTGTTATTTACCAGATTGAGTTTTTCAAACACAAAATACTTCCCACAAAATACGTCCACAATATCTCAACAGAGAAAAATACACTCATAACTCTCTCATAAGGAAACTCTCTAATAAGATATAAGATATAGAGCATTCCAATCAGAAAGTACACATATTGAAATATACTTAAAAATTGTTTTAAAGAAACAAGTATAAGTTGATGTAGCTGACGAATATCTTGCGGTACTCAATGGCGTTAAATCCAATATCCTTGCAAACTCAAAGTTTGCAAATTATTATAAATGTGATACTACAATCCGAATACAAACATAAATTTCCAAAGTTCAATGGTAAAATGGCGACTTGCACACTGAACTGAAAATTTCAGAATATTTCACATTTCCTCGAGAAAGTTGAAGAAAAAAGACGATAAAAACTTCTTTGGAAAAACTGTGAAATCAATCGGATATTTGGTCTTCGAGAGATTTTTTGTGTAACTTACATATTTGGGTATTGATTTTCATCATTACAAAATTGGCAGAGTCACAAAGTTTTTTGTCAAGATTTTGTGTGTATCTCCTCCTCCGTACCCGTAAGCATATTGCTGTCTGCCAAAATATTTATACGCCTTAAACACATGCCCTTTATTTTCAACCTTCCGCCTCCGGACGGCTTACAGCATTCAAAAACAATAGATCGTTCCGTAGGATGTTCCAGACACGGTGCAAATTGCCTCAAACACCACAGGGAATCGGAAGGTCCTTTCTTTGATCCGTCCCACCGTAGGGCATTGATTTGTGTCGGTGTTTTGACAGCAGCACCTTTTGCTAATGGTAGGATAAATCGTACACATTTTCGAAATATGTTGTGATGGTATGGAAAAGGAATCACTTGGAACCTGAAAAGGACATAGAACTCCAACACCTGTACCTGCCTTCTACGACTCGTTACTCGATCAAGCGCATCATCAAGGTTAAGCAGCTTAAAGTTAAAAGCAGCCAAAGACAAACCAAACATATTTAGGCATTTGTTACTTAAAAGGACAAAAATACTCACCTTTTTATTGAATTGTGTAGAAATGTTTTCACAAACCCACTCTTATGCAGAGTGAGAGCAAAAACCACCAGTTTTGCTTGCGTATTTTGCACAACTGCAGGGACATAGTGTTAATCGCATTGCAATCATCATTTTCACTAACCAAAAACACAAAAAATAGAAGATTTTCAAAACCACAAAACCGCTTGGCAAAAACCAAGATCCGCTCCAATAAAAATAAGATAAGTAAAATAGTTAAAAACAGAGGCGCCACCCGTGTGTCGTGTGAAAAATCCTGTATAAAGAAAAAAAGGTTGGTGGCATTTTTACCTGCTTACGGAATCAGTTGTTTGTTCGCCCTCGGCCTTGCACAACAGCAACACCAAACCTGGTGGATTTGGTATTTGATTTATGTTACCATTTGTCAGCAAACACGCAAACCACAACAACGGACGCTACCATTGCCGGAGTTCCACACCGAGGCGCATAACCATTTTGCTGCAGTTTAGAACATTTGCTATCCAGTGTCCCATACCCAAAATGCCGGCTTGGTTCGTATGACCCATGGAAAGGTATTTTGTGCTGCTGCATAAAGGTACAATATACTATCGGTTTGTTGGCCACCGGAATGGGCACGATTTGCACAAAGGTTTTAAATAAATATTTGCATAGCATTGCGACTCGGAGGTGCTATTTTGTTGCGAGTTTGTGTTTTGAATCGCTTTTTGTAAGCAGGTTGTAGAATTCAAGTGTAGAATAATAATTACTACAACATTTGACGATTATTGGAAGAGCGGGAAATAAGTCCAATGAAAGGATTTCCCATATTAAATTGCATGGCGCTGTACAAAAAGTGACCATTAAGATATTCTCAGTAAAAGAAGTTTAGAGCATATTGTCTAAACCACTTTAAAAGCTACACCGCTAAAATAAGGTCAAAAACTTACTAACGGCTGGTACGTTAATTTTAAAATGATAAAAAGAGGTAATTTTCTTCAGCGTTACCCCCGTGATCAATGTTGATGTGGGACATTAAAAAGCAATTTTTATCGCTAAACTATAAAATTATAATTTACAAAACATTCAGGTGCAATTATCGTCCTTACTCCTGCTAACAAGCGGCCATTTTGATCTTAATTTCCAACCGAATCCCGCCGCAAAGGCCACATGGCGTGAGAAAACTCTATCCATGCACAATCAAATAAACTTATTCGTCCATCCTCGCGGCGGGATGCCTTCCTGCGGGAGCTAGCACACAATCGCCAGTCGGTGAATGGACACTTACCGCACGATCGAACTATTCCCGTAAAAGGACCAATCGGCAAATCATCAGACGAAGCAAATCAATCTCAGTTTGCCACCCACTTTCGTACGACTGGGAACACATCTAATTAATGCCTTATTTCAATTGAACGCCGTCCCGTCCCAACCTACCGTTGGGGCCAACACATTTGCATAATCTCGTTTCGATCGGTTAGCAAACCAAGCATCATCAGGACACCTTTTACGTCGTACGCACTGGGATGGAGAGGAAAAAAAACCGCGAGTCAACTCCAGACCACGACCGCCACAACGGAAGCGGCGCCAAAAGCGGCCACTCAATCGAACGAACGAGCACCATCATTACACGTCCGCTGCGGTCACGTTCGGCAAAGTGTGAAGTAGCGAAAATCTTTGCTCCCCCCCATCCTGTCCCAGGACCACATCCGGAAGCATCTCGGGCTTTAGGTAGAGGCCGGCCAAAGCACATGTACAAAGTCGGAGCAGAATACTGAACGATCGGACTTGTAATGAGATTTACCTCACGCCGCAGCTAGAACACTCTCTGCGCGCGATTTCCAACAGCGACAGTAAATAGGAAATTAACTTCTTCACGATCAAGTCCGGTCCGACCGGTGTGCACCGCTCCCATCGACACTTTGGAACAGTTGAAGATCAGGGCCATGAGGCCCTTGAAATGAGACAAAGCGAAAAGCGCAGTAAGAAGGGGCCTACTCCACCTACCGTTTGATCCACCGCTGGGCCGCCCCTAATCATCTTCTTCAAATAGTCCGCCAGGGCCATCATCATCTTCGAATACAATATCGGAACCGGCTATATCACCAGCAACACCAGTTACCACTGTATCTGTGCTCTTCTAAATGGAGCTACAATCATACGTGCGCCAATTTCGAGAAGCAGCACGTGGTGGAATTTACAACTACAGCATCTAAGGAGCACTTTGCCATCGAATTGGTTCGCTCGCTGTGCTTTCGGGAGATTCGCCATGCAACACTCAGTTATACTTCATCGATCTTAACTTAACAAAACACTCAATCATCAGTAGTTGGTGGTGAACTTAATCGATATTGTCTATCCTGCATCATCCATATCACCGGTAGCACGGAATATACACGGAAGATTGTGCTACAGGAATCTTAACCCATAACCCAGGAATCGGAGTTATCAATTTTTGAACAATTTTTAATTATTTTTTGCTATAAATTAACTCTGCTGTTAAATTCCCAAACATCGCACGATCGGCACAAATTTTTTAGGGCCCCCAACACGACGAGGTCCTAGGCGACCGCCTACTCCGCCTACCGTTTTATCCGCCGCTGCTTTGGAATATGGTGTTACGCGTGCATATGGAGCTCCAAAGGAACTCCAACAAATGATGCTGGAAGAGATAGAGAGAAAGAGAGTTGATTTTGTTAGAAAAATAGCATCCGTTTGTGTATGTTATTTTTTAAATTCACTATCTCACCTCGCCTCTCATGAAACATAATTGATCCTCATCAATGCGCGGATCCGCGCTGGAAAATGGATGCCGCGAACGCCAACAATTCTTCCACGTCGTTGAGCATCTGTCGCGCAAAGCAGGCGGTTGATTTGATGTTGTTGCGGTTGATGAACACCGGCTTGCTGCGATGGCGGCTCGTTTATGCTTTGATGCATCTTAAGGCTTTTTTAATTTACTAAATCAGTTTTTTGTCTTTGTTTGAAAAAAAATCTTATCTGAAGTCGAGTTATTTGAATTCTGGTTTTTGCATCGAGTAGGATGCAATGGACTTGTATTCACACGAACATCACTATTCCTGTAGTTGCTGATCGACACGTTAATTATTGATCACGTAGATACCTCTCGGGATAATTTGCGTCGGTACCACATATGGACAATATATGTACTGTAAACTTTAAAACAAAAACAAATCTACAATAAAAAATTAAGAGGGGCGACAATAAGACGAAATGTCACTAGTAAGTGACAGTTATGCGATCAAAAATTCCTCAATCTTTCGACATGTGTTCATTAGCGTAATCTTCCGGTGGAATTTGTGTTCCGCTATTGCAACAGGTTGTGTCTCCGCCGTTGATCGACGAATTGTCTCAATCCAAAGGTAGCAGCAGTCTGTTGTCCTTTTAATGTCGCTTATGAAACGACAAACCATCTCGTAACCCCGTAAATGGTTCCATTAAGCCCCGAGAATCACGGCACTATCATTAATGTCACTCATTGCTACCAACGGAATTGCTTCAGCCGCTCGGACTGACCGCAGTCGATCGGTGGTAACATGTTTATGATTGATTTATGTTTCGGGTAGCAAAACGGAACGATAAACTAGAGCGACCCATTCCGGTATGTTGTGCCGATCGGGATCGGGATCCCGTTCCAAACCTCAAAACGTCCACATTTGTGGTTGCTAATGATCTTCGCTGGCTGTGGTGATGCTGAAAGGGCAAAGGAAGGCAAACGGTTGGGCATGATTAAAAATTATTACCGAATCATACCCACCACGGCATCCACTACTTCCGGCATTCAGACATCCGAGACGTTTGAGACAGCATCTGGCAGCGACGGCATGTCACGGTTCTGAAATCAGGTGCTAAACGGCAGTAGATGAAACGAGATGTCCCTAAGGATGGCGCCATTAGAGGCAGGCAGAATTTAAGATCGAGAGACACACATCGACAGCCCTTTGAGTCGATCGCAAAAAGAGACCGCAAGCAATGAACGTGCAATTGACGGTAAACGAAGCATTTAAAGCTAAGCTGTGTGGTTGGGGATGAGATTGAGATTCTTTTGAGGTTTAGAGGAGCCGAAAAAAAACTTCAACAGAACATCAATTATGAATATCTTATTACGCTTACAGATGAGTGGTTGCATGAATATGTTTCTTTTTTTCTTCTCGGGGAGTCAACGCCATGTAAATTGACCGAAACCAGTGGATTGAGAAATATTATTTAACACGACAAGAAAACATATGCCAATTGAGTCGATTACTTTAAGTTTGAGTAGAGGTAAAATCTAAATTGAAAACTATATATAATGTGATCGTAAGTAGATGATTTTTTTAATATTGGAAGAGACGAGAATAGATAAATAATTATTTTATTAATAAGATAGTACTTAAAGTTTTTCTGCTGAGTTCAGATTTCGAATCAATTTCACCTCCTGCACAATAAGACACTAGCACAATGTAAAGACGACACACATGCTTTAACTGCAACCAGTAGCAGCCGTTTAACACACAACGAATCAAAAAGCAACGAAACATTCCTCATTAGTGTTAGTAATGTGTGGTGAGGGCAAAGCATCTTCCTTTAATTACCGACATTCCGACAATTTACACTTCCCTTCGCATGCAAATGTGATAATGATGGTAGAGCAGCACAATAAAGCAAATCCGTTCCACAGCGCCCTTGCCGATCAAGCACTTTATTAACGTACCAGCAGCTTCGCAGCACGCCATTGTTGGTGGGGGTTTTGTTCCTGCTTTTTGGGCTACAGCGCACACCGGATACCTCATCGTGCTACAGCAGCAGCACACGCTTTTCCAGCGAGACTCTCCCATCTGTTCCCACACCCGAATGATCCCATTTTCGGTGTAACTTTTTAGTCGCTTCCCGCCTTCCCAACCTTCTGTCGCCACGGAACCGATAATGAGGCTTACATTAATAAGTTCCAATCGACAACTGCTGCACGAAGATGCATCCTGCACTCACCGTTGGTGGGGGGAGGATATGTTCGTTCCTCCATACCGGTCAAAAGGAATCGTCGACACGCCGACACGATTCGGGCGCGAAAAACATGCACCATGTCACCGTACGGGAACGCACGACTATGTTGTTGCTTCCTGGTGGTGTAGTGCCTCCTCACCTCGAAACCTGAAGGAAGCCTCTCGGACTACAATTGGGTCCGATGTTATCATTAGCATTTAAGGCAATCAACGCCAACATAATTGGACGACAATTTGGATTCGCGATCGCGCAAACCGTACGCTCGGTGGAAATCGTTTGCAGCTAATAGGGTGCGAATGGTGGGATCACGCATATCAGCATCCTAAATAGGGTGTCACACGTTAATGCCACATGAAAATGGTGCGATGTCAACGGTCATTAAATGTATGCGCTACGAGGAAAATATGAGTCACGTTTGTTAGTGGCACCGTTCCACTATGACTGGGAAGTAGTGAGAAAGAAGATCATTTTTCCTAGACAGCATCGAGAAAGTAGAAAGAGCTTTGCAACCTTTTAAAACAATCAAATTCATTTAAATTGCTAACATGAAACACAAAAAATAGGAACATATCGTAAAAAAACACACACACCACTCATTGTAACGATTGAAGCAATTAAGGAACAAAATAAGATACCGTTCCACCATAATTACACTTTCTCCTGTAATCGTGTACCTTTGCCGCGCTATTCGCTCAACCTGCAATTGTCTAGACGTACTTTAATTTCCTAATAATAGTACACTAGTATTAACTTCAGCTACTACTTTCCTGTTCCACAGACTCGAAGTTCCCCAAGTTCCAGCATCAATGAAGCAATTTTTACCCTTTATATTCCGAGGCATTTCACTATAAAGCTATTACTGTCCACCCTCACGCATCGGGCCCAACAATTACGCCTGTATGGCACAACCCATCCCAAAACAACGCCCAACCGCCTGGCGGGCTGCGTATGTTCCCCGATCTCCGATAGACCATTTAAATTTTATGTTTCCCTTTTCCGTCCGTGAAACCATTGCCGAATGGCCGTGTGCGGCACAGTCACAACCGCTGGTATCGGGTGGACTAAGACCATTCGGCCATTTGTGGTCGATATATTAAATGCACTCCCTAAGTTCCAGGTCCGACTCCGGGAGCTTATGCGATATTAAATAATAAAACTCCCCAACGGTTGTGTCCGATTGTCCTCCAACCGGGGGTAAGGGTCGTCAGACACCCCCTTCCTCGATAAAGAAGATGTGCCCTCACCGCGAAGTGCTTCTGTTGGGTTCCCTGAGAAGAAACGCGATAAATAGATGGTTACAACAGTTCCGGGATGGTCAGTTGGAATATTGTTACGACCACCCTCCCTTGTTCACGTTATGTTATGGTACCCTTTATGGGAGATATAGCGGCAGACCACTTACGGGACCACCACCACGGAACGACCAATTGAAGTATGAGGGTAATTCCGGTAGACACCTCCTCGTTTTTCCGTACTCAATTGTTTCGAACGGATAATGAGGTGTGTTGCGCCATGTGAGAACACATGAGATGGGGTGTCGCACAATAGGGAGTTGTTGGCCCAAGTATCATCATTATTATACAGGCGCCATGACATAGGTTTGACAGGTGGGTTTTTAAACTGGGAAATGTGAAGGTAACGAATGACTTCATACTGAGCTGCGAATATATATTTTATGTGTTATATTATTTTAATACTTTTATGCCATCCGATTTTCCTTTCTTTGAAAGTGTTATTTAAAACAATTCCTATGGTTGTTATCAAATATTGAAGTAAAGTCCTACGCCTTTCCATTTTCAGCTTCAATTACCATTTACGATGTCCCACTGTACCCTTTTTCCGAGATCAATTTGCAGTTTATTGTCTAATAGCAACAAAAAATTAATCAAATTGAATCATAACTATCGTCCGGCCCGGGTTGAATTTGCAGAAAAGGGTCGTAGTCCAAAGCGAAGTCCGCAGGAAAACAAAAACTCGCCGAAATTAGTTTTCATTTTGAGAGCAAAATAAAATGTACCTAAATTACGTCAACCAATTCGGGGATGGGTGTAGATTTTTTTGTCCTCCTGCCGGGAGTCTTCGAGTCACATTAAAACCCGTAAATTTACGCTCTCCGTCGCCATCTTGAGAATTTTATAATCGTTTACCTGCTTTTTTTTTTGTTGCCAGGCGTTTTATTTTTTGCTGTACAAGACTCGTCCTTTTTTGGAATTCTTTCCGACGATGTGTTTGTTTTGTTGTGCAAATGTCTATACCTTACCTTCCGGTTTGCCGCTTCTTTTAATTATTGCACCGTGTCACGGGCATTCTTCGCATAATTCTGCTGGACACTTCTAGCAGCCAGTCGCGCAAAGGGATTCTTTCCATTTTTGGCATCCAAGATTATCCTCGCCACCCGGTGGTTCCATCTTCTGGGGTGGTACGAGGTTTCATGACCACCACCAAGGGGGATTCACGTACCAGGCCTACGAAACACATTCTCTACTCCGGTGTCCGGCGTACTGGATGAGGTTTTTTTTTTTGTTATTATTCGACCGTTTCGTTTAGTTCTCGCTTTCGCACCATTCACTCCGCACCACTGACTAATCAAATAAAATTTAATTAATTGCACAACTTTACGAGGGTGTCAAGAAGGAACAGGCGAGTTGCAGAATGGAACGAAATGAGTCAACTCTGCAGTGAGATAAAGAGAAATAAATTGAAGAATGAAGTATGTAAAATGGGAGTTTTGTTCTACTTTCTTCTACTAACATGATGTAGAGGTTGATTATAAAGTTAAAATATGTTTCGACTCGAGCTTAATAATCAACATCGGTTTAAACAAATCAAATTTCTAAGATATGTTATACTAATTAGAAAAAAAAAGAAAAGAACGTAAGCAATTCTTAATTTGAACGCTCATTAGTAAGCTCATTAAGCAATAGGAAAGAAAGAAACCCCCCTTTCTCTTACTAAATCACTCACTGCTTCCAAAGACACACAAATAATCAGCAAACAAGAGATGGAGCTGAGCAATCAATGTCACACACGAATCCAGCAAATAGTACTCAAAGCACACAGCAAATATTTAACAAAAAGATAAACATAAAACAATTTAAACCCCTCAAAGATCTCAACACAGAAGGGGGATAAAAAACAAGCCAAAAAGATGCACACCATTAGTGAACATTTTTCACACCATCGTTCATATGGAAATGGAATGTTTACCTCGGTGGTGGAAAACCTTTTTTTTCACGTGACACTTTTCTCACTTCTCACCGGTTGCAATTGATCGCATTAGCTATGCTTTTCGTCACGAAGCTGTTTCATAGCAACAGTAGTTTTTTTATTATTATTAACTGCTTTTTCCCTAAACTAAAGCGTACTTGTCATCGCTTTTGGATGAAAATGTCTTTTTTATGTTATTTTAAATTTAAAAACATACTTTAATTTTTTTTCTTTTATGTTACGAATAAGTCTGTGATGAGTTATAAAAACTGTTATAAATTTATCTAGTCTAGAGCTTACTTAAAGTTATTTAAATGAAATATTTCACAATCAAATTGATTGGTATATGTTTTCTTCAACTAGTAAAAATAACATTTGGATTTATTTGGATCATCTCTCTCGTCCCTTCACACCTTACCGGATTAGATTTTTTCCCTATTCTTGGATTCCCTTTCAAAACAGACTTTGAGATGTACACACACACATACAAACTCATAGCGAAACTAATTTGTCCCCGATCAGGCAGAAAAATTAAAAAATTCTTCCACGCCGACCGAAAAAAAACGATAGAAATTATGTTGAAAGCAATCAACACGGGAAGATGACCCTGCATTTGAAATTTATTTAAAAGAATTGAACGAAAAAAATGTACTTAAAATTGTGTTAGTAAATAGCGCTGCTAAAGCACACACTAAAGGTACAATTAAAACCAAACAATCTCCCAATCAATAACAGGGCAAAAAAACGTTCCCTTTCCTCATTCAATTCCCAACCATTCGAAACGAAAAAAAGAGAGAGAAAAAAAAGGCACAAAACTTTTATTGAAAACCCGTGTTAAATGACGCAGAACGATAGAATTAAACGATCAAATTCTTTATCAAACTTTGATTAACATTTGCCGCCAAACGGTGTGCAATCGTTTCGTTCGTCCCACACGTCCCACCGAAAAAAGTGCAATAAGTGAAGAGGGCAGCAAACAAACAAAAAAGTGTGTGTGACGAAACCTACCGTAACTGGAGAAGAAGGAAACACACATAGAAAAAAAGCAATCCATTCCTCCGGTTGCTGAGATTGATTGCTTCGATTCGGTTGCCGCTAGCTATATAAACACCTTTCCGCGTGTATCTTCCACGGCTGTGCTCGATGCAGCACGACGAACCAATCCTCGAAACATCCTTCCCCCACCGTAGTAGCCCCACACCGAACGCCATAGTAACGATCCGATTGATGAATAGGATGACATTTTTCTTCAAACAATTTTTGGTCCGGATTCGAATTTCCCGCCCCCTGGAAACACTCTATTTCTGTCAACGTTGTAAAATATGTGAACTTCAACAGTCGTCTTTTCGCACCTTATATTTCTTACCATGGCCTCCTTCAAGTAACAATTGATGGGCAACTCATTTTCACCTGTCCAATATAATTTAAAAATACGCATGTAGCGAAATTGACTATATTATGCATAGTCAACTGATTTACGTGGTTAAAAGGTTTGAGTTATCTTACAACTCTCCGAATGGACATATTCGACCGCAAGGGAGGTTTATTTCCCCGCTCCTTATCGGTCTAATGACCCAGAGGTACATAGGTTTGAGTTACTTTCAGCAATTCAAATACTCTAAATTATCCTTATTCACAATATCCCCTTCCCTACTATCCCATAGCCTTATTCTATTTATCCTGTAAATGATCCTGTGCAAGCTGCAAGCTGCAAGATCCTGTGGTGAACATCAGGTACGTAGGACAGCCTTAAACAAATCATGTAAATATGGTGTAAATGTATACGGCCCCAAAAGTATCCATCTCCAAAACACGGAGGATCCGCTCTAACACTAGGTTCAAGGTTTAGATAAGGCAAAGAGTGGATACTTTAAGTTTAGTGTAGAGAGGAGTTTGGGGACATAAAGCATATATGATAACACAAAGCACGATTGAGAAGGTGAAAAGGGCTTAGGCATGGGAGCATCTTATTTCAAACCTTCAAGCCTCAATGCTGGACAATCGATTGGATAGGGAGGGAGTTGATGACCTGGACCAAAGATCTTCTGGAGTGCGAGAAGCGTAAATGCATTTTGCACTCGTTCAATGCGTAAGATCAAGTTGGGAGAGCAAGGCGACTACACAACACTAATTACCTCTAATATTAGTCTTACAAGGGTAGAATAGAGTGTCCTTAGTCACAAGGGGTTTGAGGTACAGGACTTTACTCTTTATTTTCACTAAATTTGAAACACACAAATTACAACCAAACTGCTGACTAAAGGATGTTTCCCCTTGAGCTAGAGCTCGAGAGCTCTATCACCTCGCACAGGCACACTTCATCTATGTAAGCTATTTAACACAACACTTGGTGTCACTAGGAATAGAATGTATAAGAAAAGAAACCCTATTAATGCACAAAACAGAAACTTAACGAACTAGTTAATCCCTTTCAAAGAAGCCAGAACTCTTAATCCTGGGGGGATTACGGGGATCCCATCTTATTGAACGCTACAGGCTGCCTTTTTACGATGCAGCTCAAACTTTTGCACCACCACTAGCGACCGTTCGTTGAAATCGACCAGATTGAACCCATCGCACTGGTCGTCAATGCCAACGCGCACCTCACCGGCCGGCACCAGTGCGCTACCGGTCCGCCGGTTCGTAATCTTGTACCACACATCTTCACCCCGCTTGATAACTTCCACCGTCCACCGGTCCGGTGGCGTCGTCTCGACGTAACAGAACGCACCCTCCACATCGCTGAGAAACAGGCCGGTGTGCGTGTTCTTGATCGCGAAGCACTTGCCCCGATCGTCCGTCTGGAACTCGTGTTTGGCCGCCTTGCTGCACGTTTCGATCCAAACGGCCGGTTTGCACTTCAGCTCGCCGATCCGCTCGGCCTTTGGCTTCGGTGCCATGAACTGCGCCCCGGCAATGTTCACGTAGCCCCAGGTGATGGCGTACACCCCTTCCGGTAGCTTTAGCTTCAGCTTGCGCATCTCACCGACGTGCTTAGCACGGACAAAGTCCGTGTAGCGCATCACCTTCCGGATGCGGTGGGCAAGTACGGTTGCGCCGACTCTCAGCCGACCCGTGTCCATGTTCATCCGTCGGTACAGCACCTGACAGGCGATGATTTGATGGTCGATGCAGGGCAAATGCTCCATAAAGTCGCACACGTGCGGCAACCCTTCGGAGCAGTCGGCGTACGCTTCGTCCACGACGCGCTTCAACAGTTCGCTCGATATCTGGTCAAACAGCGCGGCGAGATTATGCCGATCGTCATCGGACATTGGCTGGGCGATAGCGGACGCAACATCGCGCACCACGTACTCGAGCGAATGCTTCAGGTTCACCACCCGCTGGAGCGATTCTTCCAGGTCGAGAAAGTCGGCCCCACTGGCAAACACCTCATCCACCAGACTGTACACCAGCAGCGTACAGCCCGTCTTCGGTATGCATGGTACCAGTGCGTCTAGATAGCGCAGCAGCTCCTCTGTTCCCACCAGCAGCGTCTGCACACGCTGTTCCGTGTGCTCCGTCCGGCACTGGTAGTAGCGGCGCAGGAACCGCACTATCTCCAGGACGTGACCGAGCTCCTCCTCGCACAGCTTGTGCACCACCCCGGAAAGGATTTCGCGCGGTCCACCATTCGCAGCGCCGCTCTGCGTCAGCTCCTCGAACAGCGTGACGGCCTGTTCTGCATCCAGCAGCACATTCCGAGCCAACGTATCCACCATCTCTGGGCAACGCGCACAACCACACTGTCATTCGTAACGTCGATGAGGCTTAGATCGGGCGACACCGCCGTAAATACGCACACGACGGTGTTGTACCAGGTATCTGATAATGGTTTCCGATCTCGATTTCACGCAACGGTCATTATGATGCGTTCCCCGCAGGTTTGTGTAGGGAGTGCGCAGATAAGATTACGCCCCACGTAAACGCGGTTAGCCTGTGTTCCGGTAGATGAAAGTGAGGATAGGAGAGTCCGCCGCCGCCGATGTAGTACGCGGCTGGATAAGATATCGTTTTTTTTGTCCATTGGTCGTACACAGCGTTGATTCATCGGAGTCAGTCGGAACGTACACAAAGCGATGTTGAACGATCGACATCATCCCATCACAGTTGGGCCCTAAAATAGAAAATAAACGTTTAATTAGCATGGGAACTACGTGCATTCACAGCTATTCTTACCGATTCTTCTTCAATCTTCTTGTTTAACGTCTTCAATAGTTGTGTTGTGTTGCACAAAACTTGACCAGAGGCTATTTAATTATTGTAAAATATCGACGACGTTAACAGAACCACGAATCTAGTTCACCAAAGTTCAAATCAACGTGAAAAGAGTCCAGAAGAAGTTTTAATGTTTCCACTTGAACTCGGAAGGTATGTATAATTGAAGATGTGGATTTTTTTCCACTTTTGTGGCAGTTCTTCAAAATAGATGCTTATCGGCAAGAATTCACAGAAAAACACAGAATTCGAAAAGAGTCTAGAAATAGTTCCAACTTTAACAGTTTAACTCGAAATTACTAAAAACCATCTACGCGTTTTCTTCCACAATTGCGCACCATAAAAAAAGGATACTATTTCCATGTTTTTTGTTGTCATTTTTAAGTTTTTTTTTTGTAATGTTTTTCTCTTTCGTTTATTTATTGGTTTTGCTCATCATAAGGATAATACTTGTGGTTGAGTGATCTGATGTAACGAGGGGTTTGGTTGCTCCGGCGAATCGCCCCAACTCCCTCCGCCCCTTCCCCCGCGGGGGCAATACTATTGTTCTGTAGTGTATGTATTTCTCTGCTTCCTTCTTAACTTATCTTCTCACTACGCCTCAAGTTCGTGCTCTCACTGTAGTCATTAAGATTTACTTGCTTTTACATTACCGTACACACACACATATATTTTTTTTCCAAAGAATTGGTTGCTTTTTTGTTCTTTCTTCATTTTTTTACTGTTTTCTTTTGAGGGAACCCGTGTTTTTGTTTTTCTTTTTTTAAATCTCACTCCACTCTTGCGTCTCACTGTGCTACGCTGTTGCGTTGTGTTGCACATGTCCTTGTCCTTTGTATCGACTGTTTTTTTAGTGATCATTGCTATTACTTTTAATCAATTGTTGCAAAGTGTAGCAAAGAGTTAGTTGTTTTCTTGTTTTGTTTTGCATTTCGTTGCAATTGCACTGCGCTCGTTAGTACATTATGTCCATTCTATGTGTTTGTTACAACGTTAAGTGTTTTTTTCTCTATCTCTCTCTCTTTTTATTTTGTTCTCATTTCTTTACTGCAATTGTTTTAATATGTTCTAGCTTTTCTTTTACTGGATCTTTAATTGCCATCGAATTGATGTTATTTAACATGTTACGTGCGTAAATGTGTGTGTCCTGTTGTGTGTTTCATTTTTACATTACTGTACTGGTACCGTTTTTGACCAAAACATTACTACCAACCGTCTTACTCTGTGTTCCTTACCGTAATGGTTTGTTTTGTCTTATGCGTACACACTGGCTACTTTCTTATCTTACTCGGGGCGTAAGGGTCCCACTCCCCACCAAATGCACACGAAGAAGGAGCCGCGTACTACACTTCAGAAATGAAGAGGAGGGAATTGCTTGAAGATAGACCAAAAACAGTCCAAACCTGGACACATACTCATATCTTCGACACGCTGCACTTTCCGGTAACTGTTGGCATTCGAAAAACAAAACGATAGACAAATCACCTTCACCACGTTCACGTGAGAAAGTTGAGTAATAGTTATCAAAACACCAATATTTCGTCTAGCTGCTCAACAAACAACAAAAAAAGTAGATTTTCTCGGTGGAATTTTTGAAGTTTCCGAAGAAAAGCGCATTCACATTATCTAATAATGCGGACAGATAATAAGCGCTAGCTAGACGGTTGGACAACAATCCGTGCTTTACCAAAATTGGAGGCAAATGCGCACAACAATGACTTTTGCAGATGCGATTTTTGGCATTTTTTGGATCGCGTTCCTTTTCTTATCCGGTTAATGTTAATCTGCGTGAGAGTGTGACATTACTCTCGGTATTGTTTTAGTTTTTGTAAGTAATATTGATTGATTTTCCTCTAATTACTTAGTACACCGAATACCAGTACATCGTCTTACAGGGGGAAAAACAATTTAAAACAATTGTTTTTTTTTCTTATGCTTTGTTTCTCTCTGTGTATCTTTTAACGCTGCCCCACGATTGTACACATGTGGTATTATTCGTTGACCGGTATTAGGTGATTTTTCAAAGATTAATTCTTCAACCCCTGCAAGATAGTCACGTTTGTTCACCTTAGTAAGTATGTACTATGGATACAAAACATTCCCTTCTGATTTGACAGAAAGTGGAACTAGCCGAAGTAGTAGTAGTAGTAGTAGTAGTAAGTAGATGTGTGTGTTCGTACGTGTGTCTGCAGCTAGTAGTAATAGTAAGAGTATTATTGATGATAATAATAGTAGATCATTGGTAGTAACCGTACTACTGGGTATCGCACATCTGTGAATGTAGCACTAGAACGGAACCGGATGTCTTTACGTTTGCGCACATGGATTCGCGATTTCGATCGTGGCATTTATTTGGCTCTGATTTCGCCAACCACTTGCACCGTAACATTAGTATGCATACAATTGCATGAGAAAGTGAGAACGTGCCCTTGGCGCGGGGGGAGAGGGGGCGGGAAGTTAAGTATTTGTCGCTACCTAACCTAACACTTTATACCAAAGGGGGCCGATATAGCTGCCGTGACCGCGCGGCTCTGTTGCATACGATTACCCGCTGCACTGTTCGTAGGTAGAAATGTTAAGTCCTAATCGTTTCGTAAGCGTTTTAAGTGAATGTTGAAGTGTGTGTGTGTGTGGGTGTGTAGTTTTACGTGTGTACATTCTGCTCCTGTTATGATGCCAGTCATGTAATCTATATTCGATACTAGGTTTTCATAAATTTACTACCATAATATTTATTACTTTACTATAACGAGACTTTTATTACCAGTAGCGCACGATATCTCCGTAAAATCTCCTAATACTACCTATAGTGTGTGGTTTTTTGTTTTGTTTTTTTTTTTATACAACTCTCAGAACAACAAAAAAATCGAAAAGGAAACACGACATCACGATCACAGACACAGTAAATACGAAAGGAAAAAAAACAATGGACAGAGAGAGGGAAAGAGAAGGAGAGAGAAAGAGACAAGCTGGTAGGACACATGTACACAACACCAAACTAAAGCAATACACTAAACTACAAGAGAAGAGTGAGGAGAAACTTAAAACTGACAGCGAACTCCACAGGAACACAATACTTTTGATTGAGGAGAGATCTGCATTGAACAGTGTTAAGCAGGGAATGGAATGAAAAACGGGGAAATTGACGCGTCAGAACATTGTGTGATAAACAAACAAACAAAAAAAACACTGAAAACTGTCATCACTATATGATGCGGAAATGGGGTCTCTAATCCTCAAACCTGCGTCATTGGTGGCAACCAAAAATTCCGGCAACAACTACACGCCACAACTTCAGTCATGCTTCTAAAACGACTGCTTCAAGAGGGGCGAAAAGGGAAAAGATTTCGCGCATCTGTACGAGAGTTGATAGTTATATATGCCTTTCCAACATAGAACTTTGGTTCGTGTGTGTTTTTGTTTACTCTTCTGTTTTTCATTTCTTGTATTATTTTTTTTCGCAGTACACTTTCCGTTTCATTGCTTCCTTTATCTGTTCTATAATCATTGTCCCATATTTGTTCCTGTGTTTTTTTTTCTTTTTTTCTCCCTAATCTCCCTCATTGGAATTGCTTCTGTGTTTGTTTGCTTCTTTTCTGTTTCTTTTGCTTTATTTCGTTTTGTTGAGTGTATTTAGTTGTAGAATTTGCTGCTTTTTTATTGCATTCAACAAAGAATGTCACCTTTCTCCCCTACTTGTGTGTGTGTGTGGGTTTGTGTGTTGTTTATGTTTATCAACACCCGACTACGGTACAACGGTCTTACAAGAGCTAATTATTTATTTTTATGTTAAAGCTACACATTATTTACAGTACTTAGTTTCTTACAGACCTCTTACCAACAAAAAACCGGCACGCAACAGTTTCAGTTCGCCGAACGCAACTTTCCCCTCTATATGGACATAGTACGATTGAGGGCTCGATTCGGTTCTTCCGTGTGTCTGTCATGTTCTTCTAATTATGATATCCATGATCATCCACAACACCGCTTAGCCGCAATACTATTCCCGTGTAGAATGTATGTTCGATGAGGAAAGATTTTAGCATGTACAATTTTGAGCTGCAAAACTATATATAGTGCAAATAATAATGAACACCCTGCGCCCGTGCCGGTTTCTCGTTGCGATACCGATGTTGCTCCTTCATAGCATTATTCTTTTAGAAAATTAAAAGAATAGAAACTAAGCGCATGCTCATGTACCACGACAATAGTGGACAACGATGCTTATCTCTTCCCTAGCTTGCATTACCCCACCTGTTGAAGTCAATCGTTCTTCTGCTTAACCTAACTCGCATGTTTTATTGTAAAGCTTTATAGAATCTTACATCGGTCAACCTGTAGCAATATTCCGATACCTTTGAAGATGAATTTTGTTTTAATTAATTTGCAAATTCCTTTAAATTACGAATGGAGTCTGGTGCTGGAAGCAACCAAACGAAAGTGTTAAAATTAAACGGTTTTGGTTGCCTGCGCGCGTCTCGCATACATTATATTTGCAATAATTGAATCAAAATCACAGATGTTGCAAATATATTATTATGTGTGCAGAAACGAAGCGCGTCTGGACTTAAAGTTGAGTTCGATTGTGTTGAGTCATTCGCTACGTTTGTTTTTTTTTGTGTGTTTTCTTGCGTAGAACGTTAAGCTTGAATTGTTTCAGCATAAGTTACTTATGATCTATGCCATATTATGTTACAATTGCCTTCAAGAGACTGTGCGTCTCATTCAACGAAAAGTTCAAAAATGAATACTCAAACTAAAACCAGCGCGATACATAAGTTAATGAAAGCAAAAAAATGAAATCGTCATACGATTGTGCATCTTAAGACTTGCTCACATCCACAGCTGGAAACTGTACCTGCTCAGGTTGACCGATGTGGACACATCATGAATGTGGATGTCGCGCACATTTTCGCACACTCGAAAGAAAGAAAAAAACAAATTCCTTTTCTCTTTCGCGCGCGTTCTCGTTAATAAGTGTCTTTCAGGTTCATTTCAACATGCAATCTGACGCTTCTGCTTTTCCATATTTATGCATAAAACTCGGGTGCGCTTCGTACCGAAAGCGTTTGCTAGTTTGCCTACTGCTCTGTATGTTCCCTACCATTGTCCCCTACACGTTAACATTAATTAGCAATAAGTTAAAATACAGTAACAGTTACCTACTGAGCTGGATCTTCGATTCTCACCTATTGGTAATGTTTATACTGGCTGAAGGATTAGTGTTACCGCTGGCGTTTCCGGTTACGCCACCACCATTGCTACTGTTGGCCGCAATACCGGCATTACCAACGACCGTTGTGCTACCACCGACCACCGTTCCAGCGGTTACCGTCGCCACCGGAGATGCAACCGAAGCAACTACACCCGAGCTGCTGCTGTTCGTTAACGCTCCCGCGCCGACGCTGTTCACATTTGCGGCTGATGTGGCGACCACCTGTAGGCAATTCGTACCACCGCTGCTGCTAGTGCCACCGTCCGAGGAAGCATTCAGCGCGGAGCCACCGACCGACGACGTTGTGACGGAATTTACGCGACTCGTTGCCAACGTTCCTCCGGCGGTGTTGTTTACCACGCTGCCACCACCACCTGCAGCAGCAGCAGCAGCCGCTGCCGAAGCTGCGGCTTGTATAAACTTGATATTACTTGCATTGTTCACCACGACCATATCGACGAGG
Source organism: Anopheles moucheti (assembly GCF_943734755.1). Classification (NCBI taxonomy): domain Eukaryota; kingdom Metazoa; phylum Arthropoda; class Insecta; order Diptera; family Culicidae; genus Anopheles; species Anopheles moucheti. Next base: position 8,918,331 of record NC_069141.1, on the reverse strand, counting down.
TTTGTCTGTTGTTGTTGCTGCTGTTGCTGCTGCTGTTGTGCCTGTTGCTGAGTGCGAATGCTAACCGTCGGTATACGTTGAACCGTTTGGCCTTTGCTCAGGATGGTTGTAGTCGTCCCACCGTGACCTGCCTGATTGTGTAAAAGCTGTTGTTGCTGCTGTTGCTGTTGTTGCTGCTGCTGAATCGTCAAGCTGTTTACGATCTTTTGCTGCTGTACCGGTTGAATAATGTTGACCACCTTCGGGTTGAGGTGAAGAAACTGCCCGCGACTGTTCTTGATGTTGTACAGTATGCTGTTCTTCTCGAGCTTCAGTTGCTGCTGCACACCGGCCACTGTTCCCGCCCCTTGCTGGCCCGTTGGATCCAGCGTCACTATCTGTCCCCGGGTCGTACCGGTAGCCACTTGGCCTGTTTGTTGCTGTTGTTGGCTTTGCTGGACTGTGGTGAGCTGAATCTTGCCATGACCCGCAGCTATCAGCTGTCCTGCTGTGGCGCCACCGACTGCAGTTGCCTGTTGCAGCAGGTGTGGCGAAGAGGTTAGAATGATCTTGTTCTGTGTCGGCTGACCAGGACTTTGAGCGGAAACGATCGTGATCGGAGTGTTCAACGAGTTCTGGTGAATAACGTTGTACTGTTGCTGCTGCTGTTGCTGGGCTGCTGATTGCTGATGATGTCCCGCAAGTCCAGCGCTTCCACTAGCAGCACCACCATGCAGTTGCTGCGTGTGGTTGGTCGATTTAACGATCATCTTCTGTGTGGAACCAAGCGCTTTGCGTATCATTTCCAGCTGCTTTTTGTTCAGATCGGAAGATTTACTGCCCAACTTTTGGCTCAATAGGGCGTGGAACTTCTGGTTGTTGATGTTTTGCGCATTCACTAAAATAAAAGACAAACAAACGTTAAAGTTTATACGCAAACTTTATGTTCTCAGGTTGGCTTAAACAAAACCATTTCTTACCAGCAGAAGTGGTGGCATTTTTGTTACCATCGGACGGTCCGTTGATTTGTTTCTTCAGCGGCGTTTGTGTGAGTACGTACGTTTCGCCGTGATGCTGCTTCGTCGTGACAACCTGCTGTCCGCCGACGGTTACGATATTACCACCACCACTGTTCGCTAGCTGTTGCATTTGCTGATGCGAAAGCATGATCGGTGTCGAGTTGTGTTGCACAATGTAACTGTTCAGAGCAGTCGTTGCTGTGTTTACGCTGGAAGTGGAACTATTACTACCGGCGGCTACATTATTACCGATCACCGATGACTGAGACGACTGTGACTGTGCATGCACGATCGATTGGGCCAATGTTGCTGCCGAGGACGAAGATACAACGATCGGAGATGCAATCGATACGACCGTGTTGGTACCACTGGTTGGCATTACCACATTCATCGGCTGTGTGCCTCCAGTGACTGACATACCGCTACTGCTAGCCGGTGGTACCGTAACAACGATCGGTGTAGAACCGGCCAGCAGCGAAGCGGTTGACGCCGAAGACGATTGGACAGCGTTGGACAGTGAAGACGAGGCCGACGATTGCACTAGGATCGAACCTGCGATCGATGACGCTGTTCCCATGGCGTTACTGCCACTGATTGCGTTACCGGTGGAAGTAGTCAGTAGGAATGAGGTCGGCGTACCTGCGACCGACGACACGGACGGTGACGATTGTAACGAACCGCTGTTGTTCGCTGGAATGGATTGCATTACCAACATTGTCGTACCGGCACCCATCGAAGGGGCGGACGAAGTGTGCACCAGCTGGTGTAAGCTACCCTGCTGAAGTGCAACGGATACGACGGCCGGAACCGTCCCGGAGGTGGCCGAAAACATCGACGAACTGCCCGTCGACGATGGTTGCGATACAACGATCGTTGCCGGGATCAGTGTCGTTGAACCGGTCGGTACAACGCGTGCCCCATCCGGAGTCGAACTTCGGGCCGTTATTTGGCTGATGTGATTGAACGGTTCCAGCTTGATGGTGGTTGCGGCCGGTGCAGCCATCGTACTGTTGTGAGGTAGAAATTGAACCGTGGTTGGAGTGCTGCCCAATAGCGTCGCATCACAACCAGCTCCTCCGTCAGCTGGAGGTACCAGTTCGTCCGGTGGTTCAATCTTGATCACGTGCTCGCCTGCCGCTATACCGCTTACCACCGGGACGGTTGAAATACCCTCCGGAAGTTCGTTTGCCGCTGCCACCAATGTTTCTTCTTCCATTTTAATCTCCATCGCCTCCACGCCAACGGCAGTGGACTGTAAGTCGCTTTGCATCGTATCCTCACCATCGCGAAGTTCATTTTGCTCCATTACACCATCAATCGCAGCATCCGCATCGCTATCGCTAAGAAATATCGGTTGACCATTTGCATCCAGCAATGGCTGAAATATTTCTTCTTTGGGTAAACTTTTCACCGAGAAGAAGCTACTGCCGACCAAATAGCTGCAACGTTTCAGCATCTTTCGCCGTTTGCTCTTGCTCGTGCGACGATCGGCGGCTCCCGAGGGTCGCCCATACCCGACCAACTCCGAATGATATCCAATCTTAGCGGAACTGGAAGCGAACAGGTTCGATTCGCCCGACTCCTGTTCCTCCACCATCGGTTCATCTTCCTGCGTGCTTCTCTCGCTACTGCCAGCCTCGAGATTATTCAGCACGCCATCGTCCAGAATACCGTTCCAGAAGTTACTCGTTTGGTGCAACTGTTTTGGGTCGTCTATCGCACACTCCTGCAGAATATTGTCCAACATCTTTTCGTTATCTTCGCTCGATTCGTTCAAGCTTAGATTCAGCTCTGATGGTACGCTAAGATTATTCTCCGCACTAGACGAACCGGACGTCTCCAGCTTAACTTCAACGGCCGATGTTGATGCTGATGCGGTGATCGCGGCTCCTTTCGCCATCGCACTTACGTAGCTATTTCCCTCCTCGAGCGACAAAGGATGCGGTTCGATAAGGTTATCCAGATCGTACGGTGTGGTACGGAACTGTGAAGACACCGTCGTGCCTTTGCTCGGAGCGAATAACGTCGCTGGCAGCTGTTCGTCAAGCGCCTGCAGTTCCAGTGTGATACGCTTCCGATCGGTCAAACCGAAACTGTGTTCCAGATCGCCATCCAGCGTTAGCAGATCATCCTGGCACGGTTCCGGAGTCTTCGGACGAAAGTGTAACCAGTTCGATTGGATATCGTTCAGTAAATCCTTATATACCGCATTGATATCTTCCCGAGTTGCATCGTGTAATCGCGAAGGAGAGTCTTCCGGTCCCTGACGCTTTCTGGACGAACCGAGCAGTTGTTGGCGGCTTTGGGCGTGCTGCAGGTTCTGCAGCTCACCGACCACTCCATGGTTCGACGAAGAGTTAATACTATTGCTGCTTCCGACGCCCGCCGTTGTAACGTTAAAACGATTCCGTACGTGATTGTGACTATTTACACTGTCTATCAACTGCTCGAAATCCTCTCCCATCGGAACTCCACTACCACCGCCCACCTTTTGGTAATCCTCCAACGCTTCCGGTTCTTGCTTCACGACTGCCGAACCATCACTACCCGTCGACACCACCAGCTCAGTGCTGTCTTCACTTTTTATCACAATTAAATCTGAGTTTTGAACATTTCGCAATGTCCTTTCATCGCCCAACACACCACCATCCTTGGACACTTCACTACTATCCCCTTCCAATGCCGTCGCTGGACGATTTTCATCCTTATCCTCACTGTCAAACCGAAGCCGGCGCTTGGTATTGGCAAATGAAGCCTCCGCTTCCTTTTCAGCCTTATTCATCAGCCCAATGCTGGCCAAAAACTGGATCTCACCACCGTCCGAATCGTAGTCACTCAGCACGGGAGCTTGCTCCTGCTTGAGAATCAGTTTCCTTCGTGCGACGGTATTTGCACCGTTCGCAGCCGAGGACAACTCATTGGAACCATTGACCAATGGCGGGTTCTGATGTTGATGGTTGAAGATCGCAGGTAATCGAGGAGGTTTCAACGATACAACCACACCGGCACTACTGCTGGTATTGCTGCAGTTGCTGCTAACGCTAACCGTACGCTCGATTTGCCGCCTACGAGTTGGGATCACGATCGGTTCATTGTTTTCGTCCGCTCTCTGTTCGTCCCGGGACTTTGTTGGCTCGGCAGTGTTCAGCGATGCGATCGTTTCGCTTTCGACGATCGTGTAGTCTAACCGTGACCACAAATCATCGAAATCGGTTGCTATTCGATCAATAATGACACGCCCACCGCGGCCCAAACGCCGTCGCGCAAACCCTATACATCGAGGTCTGCAAATGAAAGAAAACAAATAGAGAGAGATTAAAAATCCTTCTTTAAAGCCAGACATATAAAACGCATCATTACCTTGGATATCGTAAAGAAGTAAGGGTAAACCGATATCGTGGATCTGCCGAACCGTTTTCCTCCCGGGACGTCCACGGCCAATTACCGTAACCATCCGCGCGCGGCTGTAAGCGACGTAAGAGCAGTAGGAATATTAATCTTGAGTTATCACAATAAGCTGTAAATCATACTCCTTACCCTGTGATATTGGCTGTGTTTACTCCTTCGGAATGCATAAGCGTACTCTTCTTCTGCCGAGGAACCTTGTAGATTGGAAAGTTCCTCATCATCGGACGAAACTGCATGATCACCCGACCCGTGCAGATGATGATGATGATGGTCTGTAACCATGTAAGTGAATCGTAAGAATCTATAACTCAATACTTATTCGTGTTTGTTTACCTGATCCATGTCCGCCCACTACAGTGCCATCAACACCACGTCCTCCAATGCCACCTAGCATCGTTCCGTGGTAGTGCTGCTGTTGATGGTGGTGATGATGCATCGTGGAACCACCCGCACTATTCATGCCACCTGCAACATCTCCTCGACCACCAGCCGTTCCGACACCACTGCTCCCACCGCTCGATAAGCCACGGTCTTTCTGCATTTTTAGCTTCCGCTTCTTATACTGCCGCTTCTCCTTTCGACTGCTGAGACTCTCATTATCACGTTTATTGGTGCCACTGCTGCCACCCGTACCGTGACCTTCGTACTGGGACGAGGAGCCTCCACTGTTCAAATACGAACCGGCAACAGCATTGCCCACCGCATTGACACCCTGCCCACCAGCCAACGGTGCGTACTGGTTGGTGTAGATGGGTGCAAAGGCAGGTCTGTAGGAAAAGAGACGGCGGTATAAAGATAAGAAATTAGTAACCCTCCAACAACTCCATGGAGCGTCACGAGCCAGATTCGGTACGCTCCATACCTCGTGACACGTGTCGCATTGGACGTAAATTCGGACAGGAGATGACCATGGAAATCCTGCGCTTGGTAGCGCTTCTCGTAGATTTCGATGCTCAGGTGCAACTGCTCCCGTTTTAGCTTTTCCCGTCGCTTGATCATATCCAGCAGCGTCACCGCGCGCGACAGATCCCGCCTAAAATGCAACAACAAGCGGACCAATATGGTCCCGTATGAATGCCATTCTACTAAATGTGTGGGGGGTATACGTCCACCGTTTGTCCCCCACTGCCGTTCGCTTGTAGCACTGCGTGTAGGAGCGAGGGTCTGTACCTTAGCTTCAGCATTTTCTCATACGACGACTCATCGTTTTTGCGATTTTTCCTCGTTTGCATCTTTTCCGTGCGCCGCCGGAATGCTAGATAGGGATTGTTCGGTGTCATGTTGCCTCGATTTTCCGTCTTCACGTACAGTATCAAGGGATGTTGCTGGGGAGAGATAGAAGAACAGCAAAGTTAGGCAAACCTGATTATAATACGAACGTTCATTTGCTTACCATTTTTAACCGCTTGTTTAGCCAGTAATCGTACACAGCTATGCTCACTTCATCGTCCTGCTTCAATAGGGCTTTGGCATCTTGTAGTGTGACCACCGTCTGGCCGGAACTTTTCTCCAACCGATCCATCATGATTTCAAACTTCAGCGGATCGAGATCGAGCTTCTTCTCATGTGACGTAACCCATACTTCGTCCGCACTGTCCATATCGTAATCCGGTATGTCCTGCTCGAGATTGAGTGCTGAAATTGAGTAAAAATTGTACAAAAATTTAAAGATCATCTATACGGACAAATTCAACGAATTCAGACAAAGAGATCCACCGTTATGTTCATGACTCAGACTGCACGCAAAACTATTTCTGCCGCTAAAGCACGAACAGAATATAAAACATAGGAAATGATTTCAGTTTTCAGATGTTTGCATCTATTTTTACGAAAAACAAGTTAGTGACAAGCATCGAAAAAAGAAAATTCATCTCGTTCCTTTTATGATATAGACGTGTTAAATTCCTGATATATAAAATCTAGTAAAAGTATGAAGCTCTGTTAAATTATTTAAAATAAATTGGATTCTTCTTAGCACACCTATCAATCTACAGACTCAGATACAGATTTAGAGATACAGAAAAGCTATAGGGTTTTATAAATTATATACGAGATTAGCTAGTAAGGCAATTGTATCGAGACCTCGATCATGAGCTTCTCCTATTCCATTCACTTGTTTACATTCCAACGTCAATCGAGCTTGAGAACTTATCGATCTCGCTTGTGTTTATGCGATCCACGAATGACCAGATAATCCGGAAGGTATTGCTGTAGGCAGATTAGCTGCAAGTCAGCTGCCACTACTTACGCTGCATGTGGATTAACTGCTTGGGCAGTTTGTAGTCGGGCGGGTAGTATTTGTCGTAGAACTCGGAATCCGTCGAGTCGTACACTTCCGGGGTGGGAATGATGAGTCCGGTGCATATTGCCCGCTGCAGATGATGCTCCTGAAGTCGCAAAGAGTAAATAGAGTAAAGAAGAGAAAACAAATCATTAGCATTCGTGGGATAAACATTGATATTGACGTAACATTTAAATCGCACCGTAAGTCGGTTATAATGGCGAGGGTTTTACATAATTTAATGGTTCCACTTAGCACCAATTATTGGTTTTGAATAGATAACTATTAGAGACAGCTACTAATGGATCATTTATATATTAAATCTTGCATTCGTCTAGCATTATTTTGCCTTGAAACTCTCTATAGCTTGAATAAACACCATCCTGAGGGGGGCTGGCTATTCGTTCAAGCTGCAGCTCAACAATGAAATAGCTAATGGAGCTTCGGATTACACCATTGGGGAACATAAACAAATCGAAACCGCGTGGTCACCCCCTCACACACTAGCACCACTGCTGTAGCGGAAACCATGGTGTTTACCAGCATTCTTTACAACAACAGTGTGTTTCACAGAGTCAAAGCAACAAAAGCAGCGCACACTTCGATTGGTATTTAAATAAGTCATTCGGAGTTTCACGCCACACTGACCTTTTGTACTGGCAGAGTGTCTTTGTGTCTTTTTATGTACAAAAAATAATTCCGTAAAACAAATGCACCATTAGCCACACAAAATCAACAAACTATAAACTTCGCGGAACTTACAAAATGTGCGATTTTGTTGTTGTTTCGAGATAACACAAAAACATTTCTCGCACGCGTGTGTTTCTGCTCTCGCACATGACAATAATGTTTCTCTCTATCTCTCTTTCCCACACCAACCATACTCAAATGGCACCGGTGCAATGATCGATGAGCGTTGTTTGTTATTGTTTTGCTATTAGCACAACTATTTCCCGCAGTGCAATGTTTAGATCCATTTACACGAGAGGTTGGGATATCCAGTTTAGTTGGCTATTTTATTTTAAGCGATAAAAAATATTTGCAATCCAAATATATGCAAATGTCATAATTCGATTTCAAATCTTTGCATTAAAGCAGCATCAAAACGGGATGAAAATAGCGAAACAGATATTCTATAGCCGACGATCCCATAAAAAGAGGAACCAATAAAACAAAAATCACACAGCAGCAGAAAAACGGAGGGCATCGGACGTGGTCTCCCCAACCAAAAGACCGTCCTCCTGTAGCCACTCGGCAGATCTTACCGATTCTTCTTCCTTCTCCATGCCGCTCGGCATCTGCGGGACCGCACGGTTGATCGCGGAGTACTCGGGCAGATCCGGCAGCTCCTCCGCCAGATAGATCGGCATGGGTTTCGACGGATCGAGAGCCCTTGCCCGAAACGAAAGCTTCGACATCTTGACAGCGTGTTGGACGTGCCCGGTGGACGATAATCGTGGCGGTGGTGGCCGTTTTGTTGTGCGACTTTCGTGCAGTTCGCTGGGGATCCCGCCACCCGGTTGCTACACCATTCGTTCGTTCTTCTGCTAGTTTCGCCACCCTGTCCTATTCTGCGGCTGCTTCTGATGCGGCTGTATCCTACTAGCGCTGTGTTCGAGATGAGTTGTTATTTTCCGTGCGTTTTGCCCTGTTTTTTTTACTTGCTCCTTATTTACTCATTTGGTGGGTTTCTCATCTCGCTCTCGCTGTTATCTACCCCTTTTCAGCACGTTGCACAGGCTTGGTCTTCTAGTTGATGTCGTGTATACACCGCTTGATTGCTTCGTTCTAGGATTCCTCTTCTGCTCAGCAGTGGCTCTCGTTCGCACGTACGCTCGCGATGTGGTTACTCCTTTTCGCACGCTTTCTGCTGATGCCTCCGATACTCACGGCGGCGTCGTTCCCTTTAAGCCAGACACACACGCATGCACATACACGCCTAGAACCGATCCGCGCTCAATTTGCTGGTTCGCTTTGATTCCTTTTCCGTCTTCTGCTCCTCATGAATGCGCGCACAATCCCGCCGTCTTCGCTCGGCGCTTGCTGTTGCTGTCGACCACACGTTTGCGCGCTCTTTCTAGCTTTTTGCTTCTACTCCCTTTCCTCACAAACACACACACACACGCCTCACCCAGAAGCGCTATTGCTGACAGCCGAAGGAAGAGTGATTCCCTGCCGAAAAAAGGGACCGACAAACAAGGAGGAAATGACACGGACGGGTCGGAAGGCTGGGTGTGCGTGTGTGTTCGTGCGCCAGCGCGCGCAATTTCGTAGGGCAGGAAGCGCTCGCTTACACACACTCGCGTACGGGTGGGAATATATTTTCTGGATTCACACCACGCTACCACAAAACTGCGAAAATGCTTGCCTGCGAATAATGCTGCTTTAGTTAAAGGCTTTGCGCGCTTTAAACGACAGCCAAACCTAAGCAAGCGCGCGAATTCACAGAACACACCAACAAGCGCCTTCTCTCTCACGCTAGTGGCGCCAACCGCACAACCACTTCGCTCTGACACTTTGCTTGAAAAATGCTCTTTTGCACTGACGAACATGCGCGTTCTCTTTCTCTTTCACTCACACTAACGCACCGTACGCCTTACTGTACACGTTTTTTCACTCTCCCACTCACGCTCTCTCACTCTCGCTGCTACGGAGGCCCCGTACAGAACGTACGCTGTGCTGCTTTCACACTGCAGGCCCTCTCACTCACACTCGCGCGCTCCCGGGCCGACGGCAGCGACGGACGGCGACGTCGGGCGCGTTTGCCAGCAGCGAAACGGTGCAACGACGGCAGGGGCACGCGGCGACGCAACAGGGAGAGGTGAGAGGGCGACCCGGACGACGACGGCGACGGGGCGTGTGCGTGTGTGTGCGAAGAAAACTCCCCGTGCCAAGGGAGTGAAAAAACACGCGAAAATTTCTGCTTCCAAGGTCCGCCAGGCGGTCCAACGGGACGTAAAACACGACCCGCAACGTGCTAGATCATGCTGACCGTGTCACGATACACGCACCACTGTCACAATCGGAGAAAAACGCATTTGCAACCGTACCACGTAATTTACCACGATACCACCAATTTTACAGAAAGCCACATAATGGCGGCTCAAAATGGCGGCTCAAACACAGTCAGACAGGGCAAGATGCGAAGAATCGGATCTAGTCGTAAACGCGCAACGCGGGCCTGTTCGAATTCGAACCAATGACGTTCGGATTTCGGAAGGTTTTCTGGGATTTCTGATGTTCGAAAGTTTGTTTGAAAAAATTAAAACTCTTCTCGAAAATAAACATTTTGTACACAATTTGTGATCGTCGATAAAAAGCAGAGAGAATTAAGAATCTATACATAAATGTTTGTATGCGCTAAGGAGAACCATAACGCCACTATTTGGATCACATTTTCTACGATTTACGTATATTTACGATTCCTGATTATACCAACAACTTCTACGATTTTGCGCCCAAGGTACAGTTTTCAATCGGTTTACTTATTCGGTAACAATGAGCGATGTTGCAGTACGACACAAGTTTACATAATTTGAATCTGCAGAAAACTGGCCAAATTTCTCAGAATTAAATACCTATTTTAGGCTCCGAGACCACCACCGTCGAACAACTGTCAAAGCAAGGATCAGTTTCCGACAATTTTTGACGACACCGTGTAGCTGCCTGTACATGAAATACGTTTTATATAATTTTACCATTAATCCACCTTCTTTCTAAACCCTGCCAAAGATAACTCCCATAAATACTATTCATCCAATTAATAAATCATTCGATTAGTACTGACCAAAACAATAATTAATTTTATCGAAATAGAACCGTCTATCGTTTCCGTGTGCGCACACCTTTATCCGCGTTCGAACATTACAAAAGGCTTCTCGGCGCTTTCTTCTTTCCTCACTTGTCATGGTTGCTGCGGTCGAACGGAGAAGGATTTTCGCGCTGTTGTGGGAGCACAAATAACATCCGGTGTTGGGGAGGTTTTCTAATAAATAGAACCGATAAACGTGCGTGCCTGTTCCATTGTTTGCGTGATGTTCGTTGTGTTTTCTGTGGTGCCCGTGCGATTACGCATTTCTGCCCAGTTCCACGAATCCCACCGAACCCCCATTGATTGCAGACTATACAACAATTACAACAGCTTTTTCTTCTCGCGTGTATGTTCCTCAGGTGGTGCACTGTATTAAACAGCAAATAAAAGTCTTCGACCGCGCCGAAGACTACAGGAGTGGGAGAGCTGCAGCGTCCGTGAAATTCCTCGTGACGCATAGCAACACGCGCACAGCGAGTAATATATACGCAACACCACAAAGCAAAGCGCAAGCATGAAAATCTGGACATCAGAGCACGTCTTTAAGTAAGTAAATGCGGACTGCTAGCAGCATGGTTTCGGTTGCTATGCCAAATGGTTTCACCGCAGCAAGCTTAGAAGCACAGGGATGTTATGTAAAAGTGCTGTACGCCACTTGTGGAAACCCTTCTTTGACAGAGTGTTCGTCTGGAATGTTCGGTGTAGGGAATGATTTCTCAAGATAGAATCATATCCTACACACATCACGGTTCAGTGGAATTATGTTGAATTAGTGAAAATGACACCCGTACGCACGGGCTGAGTGTTCGCACAAAATACCATCGCAATATAATTGGACCTTGTTACGAAATTGAGCAACCAGGGTTGTGCGAGTGTGTGCGTGTTGGTTTACCGTTTCGACAGCAAGTGTGTTTGGCGAGAAACGTCAAATGGGGGCTCTATGGATGGAACAGCTGTCTATTGTGCAGTGTGTGTTGTTGTTGGTAGATTTGTTGTTACAGTAAAATCGTAAGCTTGACTTACTTTCCTAAAACTACCGCTCTTCTTGAGTAGTTTGGCAAGTGCAAATGAATGACCGCAAAATCGCAAGCAGCAGAGGACGTTAAGGAAGTGGTCACAACCTCGACGGTGTGGGGTTCGTCGATCTGCAGTTCCGCTTGGCATTCGTCCAATTGCGATAACCTTCACTTTCTCCACAGCTCAAGGTGGACCACTTGCATGTGTGTAGTAACTGGCAGGGGAGCCGTGGAATTGCATGAAGGTGCATCTGTGCCCTGGTTTTGATTTACCGTTCGCCTAAGCATAGAAAATTGAATATTTGATTAATAACGTCCCTCTGTGTTTCTTTAATTGCAGCCATCCGTGGGAGACCGTAGCACAGGCCGCCTGGCGCAAATACCCCAACCCCATCAACACAGCCGTCATCGGCACCGATGTGGTGGAACGAAGGGTCGTCGACGGTGTCCTGCACACGCACCGATTGGTCAGCTCCAAGTGGTATTTCCCACAGTGGGCACAAAAGGTACGGATTGTGAAGCTTCCAGGTTCTTGTTCTATTTGGCGTAACGACCTGCTGGTTGCATGCATACCGGTCTACCGTTGTTGGCTTACTAGATTTATTTTTACCACGAAGCTGAATTGTGAATTCTTTGATAATGACACATGAGAATCGATCGTATCCATTTATTCTTCTTTATTGGCACTTCAGAGCATTTCAGGTTTTCTTAGACTTTCTTTACCCTTAGCTGTATATTAGGTATTGCGTTATGTCATGTTAATATATCTTTTAAGGATATCCATCAACATCACTTCCAAGTTGCACCCATAGTTGCACTGATATTCCTTGTACAAATCTACTATTAGCTAAATTCGCATTCGCTATAGATCCACCTGTATACCTGTATAGAAAAGACCACACGAAATGCTGACGATAAAAATACGCGCAAATCTATATCCCTGCTCACGACGACCCTTGTTTCTGCTGGTGTATTGGTACCGGATAGCGCTTTGCGAAGCTGAAACGGAATGCGACTCTAAATTTACGGCAGCGGCATTATCGTCACGAGCACGCGTCATCGTTTCACATGCTGCGATGGCTTTTTGCGCCTTTCCACTACAGAGCATTGCACTCACATTGTCACAGTGTAGCGAGCGCGCGCGCGCGTGTACTTCAAACATTAGCGCACGAGGAATGATTTTGGCGTTTATTTAATTTGCCTACTTTGATATCGTCCAACAATGTGCACAATGCTGATCCGTCTCCGCCTCACGCTTGGTACGAACATTATTAACCTTTTTTTCTTTTTGCTTCACGTCGGATATGGTGAAAGTATCTTAACAACGTTCTTAAGCGTGCAATGACTGCTTGGATGCAGCATACCAGATGCACGTGACCATTGCGTGATCGATTTTGGTGCGATCGCGTTCGAACAATGCTTCTTCTCAACTCAAAGCATGACAAGTTAGATGAATATATTTAACATTAAATGATATGATGATTTTTGAAATTACAAGTAATGAATCATTAAATTTCACAAGTGCAAAGTACAGTGCCAAAAAAACCGGTTGCGTGATAAGATAATCATGTTATCTGGAACATGTTGCTGGGGCACCTCAAAGGTGTTGTATAGCCTTTTTTTCTACGCTGCAATTCATTATCACCAGGGTGATGTTGGCGTCCTCCCGGTAACAGAACACACCGTCAGTGAGGATTGCGAATTTCTGATGCTTTCTGCATGGTAAAGTAGGTGTTATCTGTCAAACGATTATCACCTGCCGATACGCGTGATCGCAACACAGGGAGTGTGTGTGGCTGTTAGTTCACGAGGAACTGATAAGATAACGCATGGAGCAGACGCACGACCTTTGAATGCGTTGTGAGTCGGAGTTATGGGACGTATTGCGCGTACGTCATTTGAAGACCCCTAAGGAGGGGATTTAAAGGCTTTAAAAGGCGTTAGTCAGGTTGATTCCCTCTTCCCTTGCGCGCTCTACCTGACATGCGGTGCTGTCTTATCATGGTCTGATATATTCTCGATTTGTTGAAACATATGGTGTTAGGTAATGTAACGGCAGGTGAATTATTAATTCAACATTTGAAATCAACCTTCATGGGAAAACAACGCAGCGCTCATGTGTTATGTTTCCCATTCGAATAACACCACGAGTTGAGACCCTTTTTTATCAAGGATTTAATTTGTTGAGTCTCTTTTTTCGTTTTAATCCGATTTGTAGTAGAACATTGGAACGGAACTGATGCCCCACATTTGTTCCGCTTGTAGGAAAAGTGTTAATTTATGGAAATCTATCTATAGTATGCTTCACGGTATATAAATGAACTTGTAAATAGCTAATGCAATGTTGTTTCTCATGATTGACGCGTAATTCGTAAGACTGTTCCATTACCGTGTGTTTTTTTTGTTTTGTTTCAGCTCATTGGTTCGCCGAACGTTTGTTACGCGAGCGAAAAATCGACCGTTGATCCAAAGGAACGGTTGATGACGCTGAAAACGATCAACCTCACCTTTGGCAGCTTCCTTTCAGTGTACGAAACGCTCAGCTACGTTCCACACCCGACAGATCCGTCGAAAACGCTGCTAAAGCAGGAAGCCACGGTACAGGTCGAAGGCGTCCCGCTGAACCGGTACATGGAAGATGTGCTGACGAAAAATATAAGCACCAATGCGGGCAAAGGGCGCCAGGGACTGGAATGGGTGATAGGAAAGCTAAATGCTGAGGTAATGCAGTAGAATCAATTCGGATGTTCTTAACAGCAGAGTCGCTAATGTATATCATTCTATTGCTTGCAGATGAAAGAACTGGCCAACAGTGCGGCAAACAGTACGAACGAAATTCTTACACAGACCAAAAAATCGCTGGACGACATCACGGACCAGGCCCGGAAGAGCATGGACGAACTGAGTGCCACCGCTCAAAAGATACACATATAGTAACAAACGCTGCAAGGCGGCGGCCGCCGCAACGTCAATGGCCAGTAGTGGCGATCCGGGTGGGAGCGAACCTCCTGGAAGGGTGGGCGTTGGGACGGTACCGGGGGATGGTGCCGGTAAAGTGGATACAGGCGCATCGATCCACCCAGGATCGTCATCGTCCCTTCCGACGAAATCATCGCTGTTTGGGCGCCAACAGCAAGAAATCAGAAACAGTTCCTTCAACGTTCCGGCTGCAGCTGCCACCACCAACATCGCTGCTGCCAAAGGTAGTAATCAAAACAACAACAACACCAATAACAACACAAACCGGGCCTATCCGGGGTCGATGACGAAAGAGACACCAAACAGTCGCGTCGTCCCGCCTGGTGGAAGAGAAAAGACATTCGGTTCGGGTCGTTCCGGAGAAGCAGTTCGAGCGTCGTCGCCACCGGGCGATGGTTCGGGAGTTGGAAGAAAGTCAGCAACAGGTCCGCCACCTGCGTCCAGTGCCTCGACCAAAGAGCAGCCACAATCTTGGCCTTCTCCATCGATCTTTGGGGACGGCAGTTGATTATGGTATTATGGTGATTGTGACGGAGGCTGACATTTGAACCGTAGCTTTCATTTCGTTATTGTTCCGCGCCCCCGGGACGTTTTGTTCCACTTAGCTAAATCCCGATTTTGCAGGGCATTTGTTTGCTAGCATACTCCATGAAAGAATCCTATGCTTCGTTCCCTATCCAAGTCTCTCTTTCTCTCTCTCTCTTTTAATTTCCAACCCCATTATCTGTCTGTCACGCACGCCAGCGTTTCGTTCCCTCTTGTTTTCCTCCCTCCCTCCCTCCCATTCAGTATGCCATTTGTTTGTATTAGTAATTTATACGCAAATACTGGTGATAAAATAGTGTAACGGTACGAAAAGAGCACGTTTTCGCAACATGAAATGAATTGTAAACAAGCAAAAGCAAAAGGAGAGTGAAATTAGTGAATTGAACCGTACTATCATTGAAAGAAAGAGCTGCAAGAAAAGGGGGCGTTAATTAGGGGCTGAATCAATGATTTCCCACGCCTCTCACCTTGGTGCACACCTGTAAAGACAGACGGCCGGTCCTGCCTTGTTACTGGTGGTCCCGGAATCCCGTTCTTGATTGCTGTACATATGTGCTGTTAATGCGCAAACTTTTAATTTTATCGAGCAAATCAATTTGTATATTGCCAACAACCTTGGTTAGTTAATAGTGGAGTTGGGAACGTACACCGGCGTGCAAAGCGTACCCAGGTGCCGTTGGTTGTGCACGCAAGACTGCACAAAGAGACAAAGTATGCCAAGGGATGAGAGGCTTTGCTTAGCAACCGATCGAGTTTCCGAGGTGATCCTAATTATTTCAAAGCAACTCGGTTGAACGCGATCGCCTAATGATCAAGTTAAATAGTGCAAATTTTACATGTTTCCTTTCCTACCATTGTGCAGATGCTTTATGTTTAAATATAATTAGAAATGTTTTGAATCGTATGAACACTGAAAAGAGGATAATGTAGCCCAATTATAGGAGCGCTAATAAGTGGTGACTGTGAAATCATAGTACAATGTCACTGAAGAGGATGATTGTTGGAAATAGACTTCAAAACAGCTTGTATTTCTTAGACCTTTCTTTGTAGTTTTGGATGAGACAATGAAAGCAATGCAAACACATCTCTATTTAGCGTTACAAAAAGGGCCCAGTTTGATGACGAAAGATGCGGTGCGAATAGATCACCTATAACAGCAAAGCGACATGCCAGAATTTTATAAACAAATGAATCAAAAAGTAAAGAAAGGAAAGGTGTGCAATTAATCAACCACAAGAATCGGAGCAAACCGTCAATCAAGATGTCGTGTACCAATTGCGGGTCGAAGATTCTACCAGGGCATGATGTAATTATGTTGAATCAGTTAAATCAAGCAATGCTTTAGAATATAATTGACAATTGATCGTTTGCAGCTAGCGAAAAGGTTTACGCGAAAAGTATGAATAAAATAAATTACCGAATCAAAGTAAAACAAACACTGTATTAGTGAACTATTGTTCCATTGTTTTTCTTTCCCACTCCAAACCACCAGCACCCCAAACGGCTAGATAAAAATTATTTTTATTTTTTCATCATATATTTACAAATGATTTTGGGCTGTTTTGTTTGTTTCTTTTTTTGCTTTTGTTCTTTTTTTTTGTTTTTGTTTTGTTGTAGAGTTCTGAGTTTTGTTTTTTGTTCTTCATTAAATTTTTAATATTTTGTTTAAATTTAATTTAAATGTGGCAACAATAAAGAATTAATCATTTTTTTGGTTTTGGTTTTCTCTTCTTTTATCCGTTTCCATCTTCTTTTTTCTCTGCTGCTCATATCAATTATATTACTTGATTTGAAATTGTTTATGTGTGTGTGTGTGTGTGTGTTTGTGTGATGGTGTGTGTGGGGGTGTTCTATTTCGCTTCGAGTTTTCTTTTTTAGCAGCCGCATACGACGCACACTTTACTGTTCGCTCATGTAATCGTGTTATTGTTGCCGATCACATTTAACCTGCGATATCGAGTATCGGAATGAACCACAGTGGATCTCTCGCAAGACAAAAGTGGATGTACCGGTGTACACGTGTATGTTTGTGTGTGTGTGTATATGAGCGTGTATGTATGTGTAAAGTGTAGCGTTTTCTCCATTTTCCAGCTGGTACATCTTTTGCTTTGTTCGTTAAATTTATGTTTTTGTTCTTGTTGTTGTTGTTGTAAGTCAGCTTGCTGTTTTTTTTTGTTTGCATAAAGATCATTTTTGAAATCTCGTTTTTTTGTGTGTTTTTCTTTTCGCCTTCCTCTTCATTTTAGTCTAGCTATTGGGATTCTTTTTTTAAATTTGTTTTACATTTTTCTTTTTTAGCGTTTGTCTTAATGATTTTCTTTTCCCTTTTTGTTTGTTGCGGTTTGCTGTCTTTCTTTAATGTTTTTTTTTTGTTTCTTCGACTAAAGGATGCTCACGCTTGCCTTAAAAGCGAATTTCGGTTTTGAATAAAGGACCCGTAACCAATTTCTCTCATCCCCACTGAACCAGTTGTTTCTTTTTTGTTTGTTATATATATATATAATCTCTAGAGCCTTTTGCGCCTTTGTATGTGTGTGTGTTTTGTGGTGTGTATGTGTATGTATGTATGTACGAGGAAAGAGTATGTTGTGCCGTGTTTGCATTGTCGGGCAAACGGGTACGATGAAAAACGTTACTTTTAGGCATTTATAAATTGGAGCGTGTCCCGATCGTTGGCGAGACGGGGAATCGGATTTGAAATGACCTCTCACGTGGAAACGGAAATCATCAGCATTTTTTTGTTATAATTAGCGAGTATGAATTGTTATCGAAGGACGAAACGTACATATACATAAATAACGCTTTGTTTTCTATACTTAGTCACCTGTTCGGTTAAATGGGAGTTTTTTTGTTGTTTTGTTTAGTTTTCTTTTGTTTATTTACACAAACACCCAAACTGAAACTCATTTACAAACTGTGTAAAGCCACCACCATCGCTACCAGGTCGAACTGCTCCATTCCAGCCCTGTAAGATATACTTTATAAATAGTCAAACCCGAAAGTATTCAATCCCAAAACGAACGGACAACACGCGTGTAACGATTGTGTTACGGAGCGGTAAAAGTAGGACATTCCATCGTACGCTCACTACCCAGTCCCGCTGAGGGCAGTAGCATAAACTTACGTGGAAACAAACGTACCAACAGAAGCAAAAAAAAAAAACACTTGAACTGACATTGGACAAACGAAAGGAGTTTTTGGAAGAAGTTTTGTTTAGTATGTGTGTGTGTGTGTTTGTGTGGGAAAACAGAACCCATAAACTTCCCAACAGCCCGTACACACCCATAATGTACGGCGCACTTGGCTAATATCGTCGTGCAGCGTCCCTTGGCAGTAGCTCTCAAATGTAGTTTAATTTCTTTTGTTTGTTTGTTTGCAAAATACGCTTCAATGTAATGTTTCGATTCACTGAAGAAAATAGCTCGATCATTGTCCAGGATGCTCATGCCCTGTAATGTGCCCTCTTCTACCAGGCTCTAAGCGCGTATGTACACCGGGTCGGCCATTTTCGACAGCAAAAATGATGGTTTAATGTCTCTTCTTTTTGTTGTTGTTGTCTGTAACTGTGTTTTAAGTGTTCTGCAGTGTGCTAATGTTATTCTCCACTCTCTTTCACGCTCTCCCTCTCCCTCTCTCTCTCTCTCTCTCTTGTTTTATCCACTCTGTCTGTGTATTAGTGTACACACTAACGCATTAGTTCACTAGCTTCTGTGGCTTCTATTTTGTTTTGTTTGCTTTTCGTTTGCAGCAGCGATTAAATGTTTTGTTTTGTGTGTTCTGCTCCTTCTTTGCTTGGTTTTGGGTTCTTTTTTTGTTTGTTTTTGCTTAATAATTTGAAGAATGCTCGAAGAAATGAGAGGAAACTGCACTTACCAGTGGCGTAATAGAAGTTTTGTATGTTTGTTCTTTTTTACATGTTTTGTTTTATACTCTTTTTCTTCTCTTCATTATTTTTTTTTGTAGCTGGTCTTCTCAACTTGTCAACGATCGTGGTTTTGTTTCTTCTTCTTCATTTCATTCTTCTAATCTCACTTATTAATCATGATTTCTATCTGTTTTACTGTTCTGTGTTTTCTTCTTCTTCTTCTTCAACGCCATCATATTTTTCTTCTTCTTTACTACTTTGTTCATTTCGCTAGAACGAATGCGGGTAAAACTTGGGAAAGAATAGCTTGTTACTTTTTTGTTTTGTTTCTATATTACAGCTCTTGGGTGCATGTATGTATGTGTGTGTGTTTTATAACGATTTTCCACACATCCTCCCATTACAGCGCCCTCATGTGTATGTATGTGTGTATGTGTGTGCTTAGGTTTAATATGCATTCAACTTTACAATAGCTGTCTTCTAGCTCCTTTCTTCAAGTTTTAATTTCATTTCATTTATATCAGTGCAAGGCAATTGGTATATAGCAAATATATTTTTTTGTTTTGTTTTTTTTTCTTCCATCTTTTTCCGCCTTCATTCAACTTTAACCGGGTTCTTTTTCTCTTACTTCTTTTTTTCATATCGTTCTCACATTTTCACTCCACTTATGCGATAAGGTATAATATCCATAGGCTGGACTTTTTTTTCTTTCTTTTTCTTTCGTTTTGTTTTTTGTCGTTTAGATTTAGGTTTTAGCTTTTTACAAGTAGAGAGTTGTTTGGGTTTTTTTGTTGTTGTTTCCTTTTCTTCTTTCTCGTTTGAGTACCAGGTTCGCAGGAGTTTCGCGGTTCGTTTTTGTTTCTACATCCTTTGTATGATTTTTTGTTTTCCCTCTTTTATCTCCTCTTTTTGTTCCTCTTTCGCAACTTCAGCTATAAAACGCGTCGAGCGTTTGCAGGGGAATTTGTTTTTGTTCTCCTTTTTGCTACAATTGTTCTCTACGTTTGCTTTTAAAGTACTCTGATAATTTTAGTATTTATAATCACATTTCGGCAACACTCTACTCTCTCTCTCTCTCGATCTCGATCGCGATCGGATCGGCGCGTGGGAAGAGTACACTTGCACTTTACTTTCTACAAATCTCGTCCTTCGCGTTTGTCATTTACGCGTCCTTTTTTTGTTTGCTCTCCATCGTTTGATGTGAGTTGTTGAGTGCTATGTGTGTGTGTTTTAATGAGCTGATGGCGGATGTATCGTGTGTTTATCACTGTGAAACTGCTCCACAATGTAAATAGAACTCGTTGGTGTAAAATGGTGTTCAACTGACTTCAACATATTGTTGTTGTTTTTTTCTTGTTGCAAACGGAAGTGTGGGAAGAGAAGAAAGTGATTCTTCTGACTCGTTACGTTCAGCTTAGAATGTTTCTTGTGGAAGAAAGACACCATCAACCAAAATCGTTTCGCTTGATTCGTATTAGTTTAGCTGGGGTTTTTATTTCAACCGATCACTGTATGTCTAATTCAGTTTGTTCCGCTTGTTTCTGTGTGAGTGTCGCATAAGTGTGTGACGTTTGTGTGGCGATGGTTGTTGCGAGCTAGGGAGTAAGTGAATTTGTCCATTTTTCCGTATTTTTTGTTTTGTTTTGTTGTCGAAACCATAGCTTCTCAGGTATTGTTTGCCCGATTGTTTTACCCTTTCATTCTTTTCCCTCCTTTCCATTCTCCCTCCTCCATACTCCTTCCCGTTTCTTGTCGGCTGTCAAATGATTGCTGTTCCAGCTTTACATGTTCTTCTCGGTGTTTGTTATGCTGTCGCAATCAGCAATTCTGTTACGATTTTCACAAAATTTTTAAAGTGTGTTCTTCTTCGATCGACACGTTTTACATCACCCTTAATCCGTTACTATTCATACCTAAAGCTCGGGCCCACGCTCGAAAAAGCACCTACCACTAATTAATCAACGATCGAGAAAAGGGGGGGCGAAAAAAAAACCTAGACCCAAGAAATTCAAGCTCTGACATTATGTTTTAGACAATGTGTTGTTGCGTTGTGTTTGTGTGTGTGTGTGTGGGGGGGTTGTTTTTTTCGGTTCGTTTACAGAATGAGAAAGGAAGAAACACACGCCTAAACCTACCCATGTGCTGCCCTCGTTCAACTTTAATTCCCTAATGAAGGGGAGGGGGGGGGGGGGGTGGAGCATGTCCCAAGAAAACAACGAAACTCCCGCGGACCACATCATTCGAACCGGTCTGTGCTCGTTTAGTTTTGTGACTTTACAATAAGTATTACAAAAAACACAAAAGAACTAACCCCCATCCCCCCACCTGCTGGTGATTTCGCAACTTCGTTACTTTATATGTATATAAATTCGACTTAAGCAATGGTTTGTTTTTTCTTCTTTTCTCCAATATGGTACTCTCAATGCATCGATTCAATTTGCTGCTTAAACATACGCAAGTTAATAATATGTTTGTTACGATTGTTCATTTTTGAGTCGTTTTTTTTGGTATTTTTTTGCGTGTGTGTGTGTTTGGGTAGGGTTTTTGGTTGTTGTTTCTGTTTTCCTTACTTTACAAAATGAGACTTATGCTTCGTGCTGGGCAAGCGTGCGTGCGTGTGATTGCGCACCTCATTTGTGTGTTTTTTTGTGTAAATTTTTCCGCCAAAAACACAATGCACATGGGAAATATAACGAGAGAGAGGGAGAGAGAGGGGGGAAAAGAGAAATTTGAAACCGAAAAAAGGTAAAAAACTTAAAAGCAATAACATTATTAACAAACTGTTTCTATGGTTTAAACGATTCCAAACTCTTTCTAGTCTCATTTCCAATTTTCCCTGCATAAAGTCTTCAACAGCTTGCCAGGCACGCATCCACAAACTGTCTGTGTTTCATTTAATCGCCTGTTTGTGTATGTGTGTGTTTGTGTGTGTGATTTATGTGTTAAATTTTAATCTTTTGATAAACCTTTACAATTTACCTAATGTTAAATTTAAAGCTTTTCTCATACACACTACTGCAAGAGGCACCGTCGCCACACAAATGCTTCAAATGGATGCAAACCGTTGTCCTGCTGTGTGTCAACCAAAAAACAAAAGGAGGGTTAACAGTTATTAAGGACATGAAATAAAAAGAATTTTAGAAATATGAATTAAAAACAAAACCCTTTATTAATTACGCTCAAGACATAGCAAATAATGATGTGGAAAGGTTTTTCTTTCCATTTGTGGCTGTGGCTCACACCCCATGATATCGGGATCATCAACGGGATCCGTATGTCCGTATGTTGCTGAGAGGTACGTTCAGTTCTGGTCACATTTTGGCACAATCAAACGTCATACTATTGCGTGTCTCTGTGTGTGTCTGGTTTGGGGTGTACAGCACAGCAAAACCAACCCCGATTTGCATCCATTTGCGTTTGTTTGTCGGCGCCATCTTTGTTACCAAAATTGCAATGCAGCTGTATTCGTTCATGCACCCCTCCCCGTTTGTATTATGCGAAATAATGTTTCTAGCTTTGCTTAAGCAACCAATCCACCGAGCATTCCTTTCGCTCTCTCGCTTTTATTTGAGACGGGTGTTTTTGGAGCGAAGTAGGCGTGAGGGAGAGTTATTTTTTTTTTCTTTGGGGGAGGATTCGGTATGCCTTTTTCAGTTAGCCTATATTACAATGTTTCGCCACGTTTGCTATCGTGCCTGTTTTTCGCTTTAGAATGCCTATAATATCTAACCTTATCTCTTCTTTCTTTACTTTATACATAGCGGGGTTTGCTTTCCTCATTCTTGGCCTGAGCACATTTGTTTCTTTCCTAGCGCCGTGTGTCCGCGTGCTTCTTGTCTGTCTGTATGTGTACGTGTGAGGGAAGGGGCTGTGCTAGCAGAAGCTACATTGTCCACCATTCCATCAACTGCCATTATCTGTGCGACGGGGGGAGGCAGTAGGGCGGCAGCGGCAGCAGAATGCGAGCATTCAAGAGGGATCCGAGGGCGGGTGGAGATGGGAAGAAGAAGGGACTAGAATGCAACAGGCGGTAAAATAAAAGTGTCAGACGAACGGTTTCGCCAGGACAGTTTCGCACTACTGGTACTGAACACGGGCACTACACAATCGTCTGGCTATTGTTTGTTTGTTTGTCACAGGGCAAGCACTAGAACAAGAACGACGGTACTTTGGTGAGGACAGACAACAGAGAAGCCAGCTAGAAAAACTCGGACAGGATAAGATCTATAGGGTGAAAGAAAAAGGAACAAGAAGGAAGAAGAGTAATATGAAAGTAATTAAGAAAAAACGATCGATTAAACATCATGACAAGAGCAGACGGTTGAAAGAAAGAACGAAAACATTAAACATATAAAATATACACTACAAAATAAAATTAATGATAGATCTATCATAAAGTTACAAAGTACGTGTCAAATGTTTCAAAGTATTCAAAAAACAATCATTACTGCAAGCAACGGTACGGAAACGAAGTAGACAATACTAAACAAAAGTAAAACACCAAATAAACTAGCGCCATCTGGTAGCAAAAGTTGAGTACCACTCTTCATTTGTGCATATAAGGGACACGCGGGAAGGACGTTTTTATGCCACTAGAGGGACCTAGTGTGAAAGCAGCGCGAACGAACTCAAACAAGGGACCTCGGGGCTTTCCCTACCAACGTCTCTCTTCAAGGATTGACGAGTAGTGTGAGTGTGTTGGTGTGTGTAGTGGGAAGATTCTCGAAACGCTCTGGTGGTGGTTTCGTTTCGCATTTGCTGCACCGATCACGTGCGCGGATCGGATCTTGTGCCATAACAAAATGCGCTTGCCAAGAAGAGCATTTCAGCGGTGCCTTAATTAGCCGTATAGGAATCGGATCAGGATGACTCGCAACGACGCGTAGTTTTTGCTTTTTGACTTGCAAGCGGATGCGAATTGCGCTGGGACTGGCGGTCTTTCATGTTCTTTTTGGTCCTTGCTATATGTAGGGCGCGTAAGGTGTATGTGTGTGTGTGCTTGTGTGAGTGTGTTTGGCTTTGTGCGTGACGAGAATAGTTAAGAGTAAAAGTTTTGTTCTTCTTCTGGATGTTGAATGATGGCAGGAAAAAAACACAGGAAGTCTTATTTGAGAGCTTTGCTACGGAAGTCGTCTGTCAGTAGGAAGATCTTAAAGGAGGATAGCAATCGACTGAGGAGATCGGTTTTCGTGTATCCGTATCGTGTGTGTGTGTACATGTGTTTTGTGTGGTGATTTTATACGCCCGAGACCTGCGACCAGTGTGGAGTTTGCTCAGTAGAACTCGTCGTACTCGAACCCATCGTCCTCGTCGCTGTCCGGCACGAGCTTTTCCTCGTCCAGCGCTTCCACGACGTGCACGTCCGGGTCCTCGTCCGGTTCGTCTACCGTGCGGCCACGGGCCAGTACACGGGTCCCACCCACGTCCGCATCGCCATCATCCTGATCCCATCCCTATATCCACGATTCCTACATGGCGTTCAGTACCCTTCTATTGTTACCGCCGCCACGGTGCGGACTGTAGTCGTCCCGGTCGCGGTCCCGCTCGGGCATCCGGTCGCGGCGCACCGTTTGGGCGGTGGGTGCGGCGACCAGCTGCCGCGGCCCACCCTGCACCGCGTACCCCCGGTTCAGCTCCCGCTCTCGCTCCCTCTCGCGTATTAGCTCGCCGTGGTCAAGGATGTCGCTGCTGAGTGTGTGCGCTCTAGCGTGCGGTGCACTACTACTACTACTGCTGCTCGCCCCCAGCCCCAGCCCCATGCCGCCCGCCAGCTGACCGCGCTCCCGCACCCCCGCCGGCGCCGGATCTCTGAGGTCGCGCATGTCCCGACTGTCGCCCCGTACCATGCCGCCGCCTCCACCCCGGTCGCTGCCGCCGCCTCCGCCGCCGTAGTCGGCGGGTCCGTAGTTGCGCTCGTTCAGCAGATCGTCATCGTTGATGTCGTAGTGCAGCATGTCGCGCTCCCGGGCATGCAGGCGCTCGCGGTCCCGCTCGCGGTCTCGCTCGATACGGTCCAGCCGGTCCCGGTCGCGGTTGTCACCGTGGCGGGTCGAGGCCGGCCTTCTACTACCACTACTACTATTACTATTGTGATGATATGATGCACCTAGAACGGGGACACAGAGACACACGGTGAGTTTGGGGAGTCGAGATTCGGGTGTTAGAAAGCGTTTGGAGGAAAGGCACCAACCCCGGGTCACAGGGGGAATGGCATTAGCCGAAAGACATTCGGGTAAGTGTTCACTCTTGAGCTTCAGTAGAGGGAGAAACAAACACAAAATGTAAACAAACGTAGCAATAAAATTTAAAGCATTGCTAGTTGAAGGTAGTGCGGTTAGAAATGCAATAACTTAATTTATAATATAAATAACATAGGAAGTTCAAGTTACTAAGAATCATTTTGAAAGTAAAGCTACGGAGAGAAGGAGATTAAAATTCATAACAAATCGATTGAGATGTTGATTATTGGAGTGTAGTGTACTCGTTTTAGGAGCTTTCATGTTAATGTTTTACAGTTGAAAAGGGGTAAAATTGCTTATATAAAAAAACAATAAAGTTCATGCGTAACCTCAAATTAAATGTTTCAAATTGAACAGTTTTATATTTAATTAGTAAATCGTTAGTCTTCATGGAGACGCCCGGTACTTCACATTTTATAAACCAATTCAAACGTGTTAGTTAAATGGGGGGAAATTGCTTATAAAAAAAACAATAAAGTTCATGCGTAACCTCAAATTAAATGTTTGAAATTGAACATTTTTTTTATATTTAATTAGTAAAACGTTAGTCTTCATGGAGACGCCCGGTACTTCACACTTCATAAACCAAATCAAACGAGTTAGTTAAATGGGAGGAAATTGCTTGTACAAAAAAAAAAAACAATAAAGTTCATGCGTAACCTCACATTAAATGTTTCAAATTGAAAAA